>NC_091754.1:18005101-18305101 GCF_043380555.1 Nothobranchius furzeri
CAAGGATGAACTCTGCTAACTTTAAAAATCAGCTCTTCTAAATAAGCATGAAGGTCAGAGAGGAGCTCTAGGATGGTGTGGAGGTTCCTCCAGCCATTTCTCGGTGTTAGTATTATTTAAATATCTTTTTCCACACGCTGGCTTATTATTTCATTTTGGCAATATTGTAAGATGTTTACTAATGGGTGCACACATTTAGTAATTTATCTTACACATAGTTTTTTTTTGATTGACCATTTTCATTTGTATTCTGAGATTGGATAAACTGGCAGAGAGGGGACACGCCCAGTGTAACTCCAGGCAGGAAGTGGAACATTCCATCTGGCTCCTGGAAGCAGGGAGCTTGATAATGAAGAAACCAGAAACCAGACGTTCTGAAGCTCTATTGAGTTTACCAGATTTTGTTAGGATGTATTAGTTAAACTTTTTTTGTGGTAGTTACACTTTGTTGACTTAGTTTCCTAGGTTTATTTACTGTTTGTCTTAGTGTTTCCCCTGTTTCTCCCCTCCTCGTTGTCTGTAGGCTAGCCTGTGTGTATAAATTCCCCTGTGTGTCTCAGTTTAGGGAGAGTCTTGCTTGTTACTTTTAGTTAAGGTTATTTTTGTGGCCATTTTTTCCTTTGGGCCCGTTTTTGTTTTGATTTTGGTTAATTCTTTATAAAATAAATGGAGAATATATTCTTTTTAAACCATTGTCCTGGAGTTTTACTGCTCGGTCCCTGACAGATGGACACGAATAATGGAACTGTAATGTAGAGGTAAAGCAGGGCAGGGCCAACGTTAGCAGCTGTCATACGGTCCATCTGAAATGTTTGAATTTCATTTAGCTCGTTATGTGACAGGTTAGAGCACAGTCTCATGTTAGAGTTTTGTCATGAGAACATTGAGATCCCTCACATGCTGATGGCATCTAAAAATGAACTTTTTTCAAAATAAAGAATAATTTGAATCCCAATTGAAACGTACAAGCCTAGAAAAACCTCGTCCAATCAATGTGCACGTCCTGTTCTCACTGATGATAGAAATCCCTCCATCAAGCTGTGTGTGTGTGTGTGTGCACACATGAGGGTGTTGCGAACTGGTGTGATTTTGAACTGATGTAGCCATCTTTATGCTGACAAAAACGTACCTAAGTAACTTTTACTTTGAGTACATTTTATTTACAATCCTTTTTACTTGAGTAAAAATCTAGGCAATTACTTTTACTTGTACTTGAGTAAAAAATTATCAAAATATTGGTACTCGTAATTAGGTAGGACATTTTAGTAATCTTTCCACCTCTGCCAGAATGGAGAGGCAGTGCTTTGTTGTGCTCTCATTAAGAAAACGAGAACTAACCATACGGCGAGCAGGAGGTGGGGACGCAGAAACTGACGAGTTAAAGAAAATGCAATGGTGATCTGAAATATAAACATCCTCAGGACACTGTCAGCATTTAGACTCAGGGTAAAAACAAGGTCTAGAGTGTGCCCCCTGGTGTGTGTGGGGCCAGAAACATGCTGGGTAAAGCTGAAGGAGTCCATAAGGCTGGAGAAATTCATGGCGAAGTGATCAGAGGGATCATCAACGTGGATGTTAAAGTCACCCACAATCACCAGTCTGGACAGCTTCACAGTGGAGGATAGAAAGTCACTAAACTCCTGAAGGAAGCTCCTCTAAGTCTAAGTTGAATTAATGAAATCAAGACTTTTGCACCACATTAAAATGCTTCGAGTTTCATAAATCTGTAGAAATGATAATCTTACTCAGCTGTGTGAAATAATGCAGGCAACTTTTTTAGCTAAGCTCACCTTTGTTCCTTAGAGGCCTGTGCAATTTTACTCTGCTGAGCAATCGTCCTTTAAGTGCCTCATGATCTTTAGCTTGAGAAGTGCTAAATAAAAAATAATTTCGTCTTCTTGCCAATAGTGTTAGACATCTGCTTACATATAGATGCCACTCACAGAGCGTGCACATGTTTGCAGAAGTACCTAGACTGATGGCGTTTTCGAGCTGTTTACAAATACACAGCGAATCATAGAGCAGCTACTGTACAACCGCCTTCACAGCCCCAAAAAAATCCAGATTCCACTACTTCCTCTACTAGGACAGACAAAAGTAAAGAGAAGCCCACAGACTTGCTGAAAAACACCTCAAAATATGGGGAGAAAAAAGTCACAAAAGATCTGTGTGTGTATCTAAATGTGTGTGTGTATCTAGATTTGTGTGTGCATAACTAAAGATTTGTGTGTGTAACTCTTGATTTGTAACTTGTGTTTACATTTCTGTGTGTAACTTCAAATCTTTAGTTACACACACACAAATATAGATACACATGCACAAATCTAGACAGACAAACACACACACACACACACAGAGATCTTTTGAGACTTTTTTCTCCCCATAGAGCTCCGGACGTCACGTGACTCTCACCCCGGGTTTCCACGGGAGCCGTCAGCAGCACGTTACTGCAGCAGCACGTCTTGCTCGCGTAAGCTGCTGCTTGGCCCTTCCCACGAGACGCGAAGCAGCAGGGGAGCAGCTGTCACCGACCGAGCACGAAGTCACACGAGTGACTTCGTCAGTAAACACAACAACAAGCAGGAGAAAACTACAACATGGCTCCAAAAGGTTTGTGTTTTATGTTCTGTCCGTTTTATAATCGCCAATACGGACCTGAAAAACAAAGGAAACCGCTAGCTAGGTGATAACTTCTCACGGGGACGCACATTTAGTAACTTTTTTTTAAAAGTAAAGCAACCGGAAGGCAGTACGTTCTTTATTCTGAAAATCTCGGGAGCTTCTCTCCATTTCCGCATCCCATTTCCTGTCTTTCCTTCCCCAAAAATGTCGAACTTGACCCGTTTCAGAGGCGTCGCGCGTAGAAAATAGAACCGGCGCGTAAAGGCCGCGACATGCTGCTCCTGAGACGCGGCCGACTCGCGCTGCTGACGGCTCCAGTGGAAAAGGTTCTGTTGACCACAGCGGTTCCTATCAGCAGCTATGATGTGCTGCTGCAGTAACGTGCTGCTGACGGCTCCTGTGGAAAGCCGGGGTCAGAGAGTAGACGCCATGTTGGCAGGCAACAAAGGTAAACAAAATGAACGGGATTGGCTTGGATTTTACTTCATCGGAGTTTGCTTCACACTTTAAAACCGAAGAAATTGTTTTATATTGTCACAAATTAAATAGACTAAACATCTCCGACCCTTACCGTGCCCCTGGGATACTTTTAAAAAATGCCAGAAGCTGTCGGAGCGGACTTCTTACCGGACCTGGCCAGGGAATGCCTTGGGATTTCCCCCGAGGAGCTGGCCCAAGTGGCTGGGGAGAGGGAAGTCTGGGCCACTCGACTTAGGCTACTGCCCCCGCAACCCGACTCCGGATAAGCGGATGAAAATGGATGGACAAATAACAGATTTACATGTAGGTAGTTTAAATAGAGTCTGTGCTGTTTGAACGTATAAACTGAACTCCAAGAGAAATCATTAGTCTGATTTTTTTTTCCATGAATAAAATAAATATGTCAGGCAGGAGCGTCTCAGGATCTGTCTGAGATCCGTCTCGGTGAGACAGATAATAGCAATCCAAAGTGCTTTTTATGTGTGATCTGACAATTGATCAACCCTTGCTTAAAAATTAAATACAGCTTAGCCGGTTAATTGCTGTGATCATAAAACACGTAAACGGCAGCACGCAGAAATCACGAGGCAACGTTTTACGCGATGTTTACTTGTTGCTATGAGTAATAAGACAGAAAAAGCCACGCCAAAATAAGTTTAGGAAGCCCACTAAGAATCGTAATAAAAGCATTTAAAATAAACACCATACACAGTTGAGGAAACGTTGGTTTCCTGATATGAAGTGGTCGCTGCATAAGCGAAATCCTTTACTCTCAGGATCCCACAGTTTCATTTTAGCCCGGTCACTAGTGCGTTTTATTACAATGATCCAACGTTTGCAGCATTCCGGATCTTGGGGAATCCTGTAGAAGGCTCATTCCTTATGTCGTCCGCGTCTGTTCTGCATCCTGGGGCACAACAGGAATCTACCACATTTCCCGTTTGATTGAGTTTTCTGACAATAACAAACAGCCCAGCTGCGGGCTTCTGCGTGCCAACATGGCGCCGTTTTGATTTGAGCTGTTGCATGCCGGGAGAAGTGACGTCAACTCCCGGAGTTCTATACTCAAAGACCTGACTTGTTTGTCAATGGTGGAAAGAGATCTGCATTCAACTCGGATGTTGAACATGTGCAGAGTTGGTGACATTTCTTAGATGTATAAGTCTTTAAAATATATGGATATTTAAAATGGATATATGGATATAGATAAATATCTATATCTTGAAACAAGCTAAAACATTTAGTCTAAGCTCAGTTGCCTGGCTAGAGGAGCACAATCATGAATTAGAGGCCTCCTGTAGGCCTCTCTGAGAAAAAACTCCAGATTTCTGTTTTAAAGACAATGTTGCATAAATGTTAATAATTATTGTTTTGTGTGTTGTAGAAAGCTCTCTGAACAATCTTGATTTGGAGAAATGGTTCAGTGCTAAGAAAATTGACAAGCTAACTGCTAGCGCCAGTCGTACCAAGACCAAAGCGGAACACTTCTGTTTCTTAACAACACCAAAGTCAAATGTTTTGTAGCAGTTAATTCTACTTTTGTCAATTTCTGATTATTCCAAAAGCAATAATATGCTATTTCTGCAGGAAGTGGCCCAGACTGCACAGAAAGAAGCTTTTTTGCAATTAGCCATCACAGGCCAGTGTCATGTTTTTTAAGTGTGCATGAACTCCACAATCAGAGCTATCTACAACATGTGAGATACGATTTGTTCATTGGACCCTTTTGCAAAAGTTTAAATTCCAATAATGTCTGATAGTTTATCAGATAAAATTGTGTTTTTGTGGTTCTCTAACAGTGTTACCTCACACCTGGGTAACTTTTCAGCCGGGGATAAAAGTGCAAACACTTTGATCCAAAATGTTGCTGATTATTTTCAACTCCGACTCCAAATCTGAGCGGTGCAGCATGACTCCTGCAACTCAGATGTGTGTTTAAGTGGCTCCCGGGAGACGCAGAGAGACTACAGGAGATGACAGGCTTACGCATCACTTCCTCTCTGCGTTCTCATCTTTTGTTTCACTGACAGGGGGATCCATTCAATGAAAACCTGTTTTTTCTCTATAATTTTGTGGTTCCAGTAAAAACACAAACTAGCTCTCTTTTATGTTGCTGAATGGACAAAATGATGAAACAGTCTGAGACCGCTTTCTGTTTTTTTTAAACAAATCCTTATTAACTGGCATAAATGACAGCTGCTGGCGTTGATGCAGACAAAGGAATAAAATCAAAAGCTGGTCTTGGTTTAAATGAAGCAAACTCAGTGGTCCATGTTCAGAATGAGATGAGGCCATTCACCCAGACAAGAGAGCAGCATCAAATGAAAGCTCCGGCTATAAAAGGCGACGTGTTGACATTTCGTTTTTAGCATATTACATCTAATTGCATCCATCCATCTGTAGTTTCAAATATCAGCAGCACTACCGAGGAACAGACAGACGCCAACTCGGACAACAGCAATGCACACAGACATGCGGAGACATTCCTACACCAACAGTGGCTCTCTGGCAGACTTTCAGCAATGAAACACACACGAAGACAGTATGTAAATTTACTCACTGTCTACACTCTCATTTAAATAGATCACTGTGTCTGTTGGCCCTGAGGAACATTACGGTATTAATCTCACTTACAAGAGTCTAGCTATAGAATAAAGGCAAGAAAATCTCCTTCATAAACACCAAAGCAGGTGAATAACAGGAAGACTTTGAAGGCAAAACCATGAAAAACACATAAATGCATTCAGTGACATAATGGAAAAGTTGTATTTGGTAAGTTTTACTCATATTTAGGGTTGGGCAATGTGGAAAAAATTATATTGCAGTAATAGGTTTTATTTTGGTTGATATTGATATATATCACGATTTATCAACCTTTATTGTTCTCTCTCTCTCTCTCTCTCTCTCTCTCTCTCTTCTTTAAAAAAAACAACGTGATTTTCTGGATTTTTTTCTTACTTTGTCTCTCATGATGAAAATTACACAAACCTTGCACAATTGGTGGCTGACTAAATATGTTTTTGCCCCACTGTATAAGTATTAATTACATCACTCATTGTGATTATTGCCAAATATTGACAAAACCTAAGTGCACAAACATTTCTTGGATCATTTATTTTTCCGAGATGAAGTTATGAAACCCAAGTTTGTGCAGCTTTATTAACATTCTGGTGTTCTCTATGGCACTTTCAGCTGTTATATCATCTGTTGTGTTGTTATTTTTATTTCTAGCCTAATAAAACAGTCAGATGCATACATATCTGTGTAGTTTCATGAGTAGAACTGTGAATGTAAACATGACAGATTCATAAAGCGGAGCATGGCTGCAGTTCTCCTTCATAAATTTTAATAATTATCATATTATCACTGTTTCCATCATGGGAGAAGAAGTGGAGGTGGTTGAGGAATACAAATACATTGGAGTTCACCTGGACAACAGACTGGACTGGAGAAAGAACAGCGAAGCCGTTTACAAGGAGGGACACAGCAGACTGCACTTCTTGAGGACGCTTAGGTCCTTCAGTGTCTGTAGCAAGATGTTGCAGATCTTCTACAAGTCTGTTGTTGAGAGTGTAATCTCTTCAGCCATCGTCTGTTGGGGTAGCAGCATCAGAAGCAGGGACCTGGAAAGGCTCAACGGCCTAAAGGCTGGTTCTGTTCTGGGGACGACTGTGGAACCACTGGAGGAGATAATGCAAAGAAGGATTCTCCAGAGAATCAAGAAAATTATGGACAACCTCGAGCATTATCTTCACAAGACTGTCCGACAACGGAAGAGTGTCTTCAGTCAGAGGCTTCTTCAGTTTGGCTGCAACACTGACCGCTACTGGAGATCCTTCCTGCCAGCAGCCACTGTAATATACAATAACTCTTTGATGACTTGATTATTATTATTATTATTCTGAGCTACTACAGCAATCAATTTCCCTCTGAGATTAATAAAGTATTTTTGAATTGAACTGAATTGAATTGAATTATATGAGCATGCACATATCTGATTTCTACAGCAAAGAATGGGTGCAGACTCTGGCTGTAATTAAAAATTTACATGTTGAACCATTTGTTTGCATCATAACAATAAGAAGACCCTTAGAAATCGAATTTTATTCAAATGACCCTGCTAACAGTCACATTAAAAATGAGAGGTAAAAACACTAAAACAGCATCAACAAAGCATTTTATTATTCAAAAATCACATAGGGACTCTTACAGAGTAACTCGAGCTACAGTTAGAGGCGATTGTGAGCTCCCGCTTTCGCCTGGGACACACCGGCTGCCGAAGCGCCGGGAGGCGAAGCGCTCACGAAATTCGGCCGCTGCTCACTGCTCCTCAATTCAGACCAGACGCTTGATTCTCCGCTCCTGTCGAGACGCGCCTCGGCTCAGCTGTAGTTTTTCTTTTAACCACTTGGTGTCCTCCATTTCCTCTCTGCCTTTTCTCTGCTCTTTTCCTCTACACCCCCCTCCCCCTTGCTGTTTGTGTGCATTTGTCCGCGTGTGTGTGAACCTATGATGCGAACCAATTGTTAATAGCTGGCCTACGACTTTCATAAGACAACAAGGGCGCCGATTGAAGGCGGTCCCCGTTTCGCGGTGCTTCGGCGGCCGGTGTGTCCCAGGCGTTAGGCGAACGACATTTTCTCAAAATGTTCTGTCATTCCAAGGCTCGACTTTTTGGAAAAGCATTCCTACTCAAGTGAGAGAAAGCTCAAGTTTTGTTAATTTCAAAAGACAATCGAAACTGTGGCTACAGGAAACTCAAAGATGCAATCATAGATGATACTTTTACTTGTTTTTACTCTTGTCTTTTTTGTAAAATATGTTCTAAACTGTTTTTTTTTTCTTTTTTTAAATGTATATTGTTGTCTGTCTTATCTCCTTTAACGTTAACCTGCCAGAGGACTGCAGATGGAAATTAGCCTGAGGCTACAATCTGGTATTGTATTGCTGTTCATAAATATGCATTGTCCTCTCTTTAAATAAAGAAATAAACAAACATTAAAAAACACAAGCGTTCCATGAAAAGCTCCATGAAAAGATAAGAAGCTTATGAACACAAATCAAAAGGGTCTCTA
This sequence comes from Nothobranchius furzeri, assembly GCF_043380555.1. Taxonomy (NCBI): domain Eukaryota; kingdom Metazoa; phylum Chordata; class Actinopteri; order Cyprinodontiformes; family Nothobranchiidae; genus Nothobranchius; species Nothobranchius furzeri. Next base: position 18,013,279 of record NC_091754.1, read on the forward strand.
CATAAGCCTTACCAGTGAGATTTCAAATCTAAAAGTTGGGTAAAGAAACCAAATAAAAACACCAAAAAGAAAGTTCTAAATACTTAATTCCTCATGCTTTTATTTCCTTTTCTCACGTTTTCTAATTTCTCTAAAAACACGTGTGAAATGCATCCGACCTCACATGTTGTTTATGTTTTTGTGCATGCACCTCCTTTTTGCATCTCGCCTCATAAAATTCCACATTTAACTTCTTTTACTAACTATTTGTTCATAAATACAGTAAAAAATGAGCAAAATTAAAAAAACTTCAAGCTAATAAAGTGGCGTGTCACCCAGTGCTAATGTGTGCTTCATTAATGTGTTTAATAGTCCTTCTGCAGCAATGGAATAAATGATGCAGCAATAGTGAACTTTCTGTTTGGTCTTTAATTGAGATTTTTCAGCAAAAATAAAAGATATTTTTGTCAAATATTTTTTTACTGTTTTGTCCACTAATGTTGTCCTGTTTGCCATTTTATGTTGTAATTTCTTGTTGCCTATGACTAATAAACTCAACGCATATTTCTGCTTCAAATGGAAACTGGACTGAATAATAATAATAAAAAAAACATCAGCCATCTGTGGCATCGACAGTAAATGTCAGATATTTTAGTCAGAGTCACACATTATGAGCTTTTCAGCAAAAACAGGGTGTTTTGTGCTGCTGGTGGACTCATTCAACCGGCAGCCGAGCTTGCTTGAGTAAAGACCGCCTCAATAGGAACAAGCTTTCATCACACTACGATTAAATCCAGCTAAAAAAACACACACACACAAGCACTCTAGGGACTGATGAAAAGCATGCTGGGAGATGATGGAGACTTGGAACAGCTTTTATCCTTGAAAATGTCAACATAGGCTGCAGAATTTTGCAACTAAACATCTTCTACTGTCGCATTAAATAGAAAGTAAGGTATTATAGAATATGCTTTATCTGACTTAAATGCATCTATATGTCGCTTTAAATGACATTTAAGAGTTAAAGTAAAGAAGTGGGTGGGTAGGCAGCTCATCCCTGGAGGAGGGAGGGGATTATTCCTCTGTTTGCACCCCGCTCCATCTTGCCTGCAGCCTACCCTCTCCCCAGGGCTCATGGCTGGCTGCAGGCTGCTCTCATTGTTTTAATGGAGGCGGTAGAGTCTCTGGAAAATAATGTTTCCCACTTATTGGTCTCTGAGTGTCTGTTAGTGCCTCTATCTCCATCTCAGCCTAACTGTCTGACTACCAACCAGAAGCTGGAACTGTCAACATGCTAGATCACAAATATCTAACTCATATTTTACAATCAGTTCCTGCTTCGAGATTCTTTGGTTTCCGGTGTGCCTGAGCTGAAGTCTGCAGTTTTATGTGCAGAGCAGATAGAACTTCATGATGAAAATCAGCTGTTTTAGCATATTTAGATCATTCGTCACATCAGTTCCTGCACTCGGTTGGCAAAAGGAAAAGGTTCGCTCACACATCCGTTCATTCTTTGTGTTTAAAAGCTTTCCAACAAAAGGGGGGCTGCAGCAGGAGCAGCAACACAAGTTTCAGGTTTCAGCGAAGAGGACGTTCCGGCCCCGGCGTCACGTGGATTCCTTCCTTGTTTCGTGTTCCACGCATGTCTGAGTTCCAGATGCAAACCTGACCTGAGGGTCCTCTAATTTGTTTTACAGCTTTTCTGTTTTTACTGACTTTCAGTCAGTGATGAGGATCAGCACCTCCAAGTCTGAGACCATGGTTCTCGACCGGGAAAGGGTGGCTTGCCAACTCCGGGTCGGGAGAGAGGTCCTACCTCAAGTGGATCTCGGGGTCTTGTTCACGAGTGAGGGTAGGAGGGATCGGGAGATCGACAGGCGGTTAGGTTCAGCGTCTGCAGTGATGCGGACGCTGAGCCGATCTGTCGTGGTGAAGAGGGAGCTGAGCCAGAAAGCCAGGCTCTCGATTTACCGGTCGACCTACGTCCCAATCCTCACCTATGGTCATGAGGCCACCTTTGGGTAATGACCGAAAGAACGAGATTGCGGATACAAGCGGCCGAAATGAGTTTTTTCCGTAGGGTGGCCGGGCTCAGCCTTAGAGATAAGGTGAGGAGCGCGGACATTCGGGAGGGACTCGGAGTAGAACCGCTGCTCCTCCAGATCGAAAGGAGCCAGTTGAGGTGGTTTGGACATCTGGTCAGGATGCCTCCTGGACGCCTCCCCGGGGAGGTGTTTCGGGCATGTCCTGCCAGCAGGAGGCCCCCGGGTCGACCCAGGACACGTTGGAGAGGTCGCATCTCCAATCTGGTCCGGGAAAGCCTTGGGTCCTGCCGGAGGAGCTGGTGGAGAAGGCCGGGGAGAGGACGGTCTGGAGCTCCCTAGTTGGGATGCTGCCCCCGCGACCCGGACCCGGATAAGCGGAGGAAGACAACGACTGACTTTCAGTTTTTCTTACACTGCAAAAAAGGATTTTCAAGAAAAGGTTTGTTTTTGGATGTGAAAAGAAAAATATTTCTCATCTGCAAAAATGGCACTACTTGAAATAAGGTCAATATTCTTATGGATGATCTGTCTTTGCTAATATTTCTTTTCTTTGTAGACTAAAAATAAGTGAAATGTCTAAAGACATTTCTTTTATTTTCACTTTCTTGAAAATCAATTATGCAGTCTGGATAGTTTGGTTCTTTTAAAAACACAGAAAAAAGAGTTATTCTTTAACTCTTTTTTGCTAAAATTTTAGCTAATTACTATAGCCATCCTCAGAGCTGTGCTGATGTTGGTGGCGTCACTTCCTTCTCCATTTATCTGAGGGCAGTAGATGCTTTAATGCTCCACCTGAGAGTAAATCTGTAAGGCTTGTCACCCGCATTCAGACATTAATTCTGTTTGCTTCACAGCCAGACAGGACACGGGGGAAAAAATTTTTAATTTTATATATATTTATCTGAGGGCAGCTGAGGATGACGTCACACTCAATTTTGCAGTGTATTTCTAAAACTTCTATGGCTTTACAAACAATATTTCGTTATTATTATTATAATGCACCAGGTATAAAGTAATAAATGTGAAGATATGCTATATTTGACCTCATTTAGCTAAAATGATTTGAATATTTACTTTCACCTAAACATATTGTTGCATTTAAGCATCAGCAATCACACCTTTATATGAAGAATTACATCTAAATGTTGAAATCGAAATAGAGTTTTAAACTAAAAATTCATCTAAAATGCATTAAAACTGCTGCAAAAAATGAAGAGAACCTCGAACTAACATCACCTGCTTTTATTTTGTTAGGGCAAAACATATTTACTGTGGTCTTAACTTGCATGTTAGCTAAGATTTAGTTTAAAGAGACAATGTGTAGTTTTCACCATTAGTCTCTAGAAATATTCATAGAAATCTCATAAATTAAATGATGCCCATTTGTTTAAAAATATTAGCGGCTTCATAACAAATACCCATAAAATTGAGTGTAAAATACATGGGAGCGGGTCTAAGTGTCTGGGTGGCGCCATACTGATGCGATGTTTCCTTCTATGGGAGCCTATGAGGTCAAAACGCATTTACTGATTTGTAACAAATGGTTGCAAAACTTTCACCATTCATAAATGTGTAAAACAACAACGTTAATCTCCTCACTTGTTGCCAGTGATGAAAGGGAGTCTGATGTGCTTGTTATTTTGCTGGAGAATCCAGGGACTTTTTACCCTTATGGCCATCTGTTAGTTAGGTCCTAATCCTAATTTACACTTCTTCTCCATCTGCGTTGGGACGGAGACATGCAACGCCATTATGTGTCGACGCAAGAGCCATCTGATGTGTTCGCAGAGGAAGATGGAGATATGCCCCAATTTTTCTCTCTCTGTCAAAGGAGATGGAAAATGCAAGCTTGTGATTGGTCAGGACGCTGCTTCCTGTAAATTCGTCAACAGTACTGTCTTTTCCGCTTAAAAAGTAAAGAGATATTTAGTGGCAGACACGGAACGGATTGAAGAGCGCATTGGAAGAATATGAACGTTTATTCACCCGTGACTGAAGGAGTACAAAGATATGCAGCAAGCATTTTATTTGTGGACGGAAAAGACAAGAAACCAGAGTTTAGGGGTGCCGATTGCATGAAGAGGTGGAAGGGAATGAGGGATGCATTTGTCCATGTTAAAAAGTCTCTAAAATACATTAACTCATTCACTGCCAATGACGACTAAAGTCGTCATTTGCATGTTTTTACTGTTTGAGCATCGGAACGAGCCCCCGCGCTGAGAGAACAAAGATCTCAGCCCTGAAGCCGATCAACATCCGCATACGTCACAGATCACATGATCAGGAAGCAACACATCCATGTGTTTGGAGATCGTTTTGGGCCGTTCCTATAAAAAAAAGTGAGGCGCGAACCGGAAAAGCGTCTGCCGATCACAATTCAACAACGGATTATGAAAGAATGGATAACGCTCGAAACACACGGCTTCTTCCTGATGTAAGAGGTGAGTCTCCTCTTTGTTTTGGTTGTTTTGGCATCGACATCATGCTAGCGCGCAACGTTCTGTGACTCTTAAAAAAACAGTAAAAACGGTGAGAAACGCTGGCAGCGAAGGCCGTTAGCGATCAGGAAACGGCTGGCAGTGAATGAGTTAAAACAATGTAAACACAATAGTAAATACGCTATCGTGGACGAGATACGTGACTGTAATGGTGGCAGGATACCTCGGAATAGCGCTATGCCCTCTGTTGTCCTGCTGGGGAATTGTTTTACAAGAAAGCAAAACATCTCTGTCAATGTGTGTGCATCTCTCGCTCTCAGAGCTGACGGATAAGTGTAAATTAGGCTTTACTCGAACTCAAAAATACTGCTTGCTTGCATGATTTTGGTATGTACTGCCCCCTATTGCCAGAGAAAATACACATTGTCACTTTAAAATAATTAAAGCATATTTTTTCTAAAATTAAACATTACTTTGTCTATCTGGACTTAACTTCACGTATTTAGATTCATTTTTAACACCATTATTTGATTTATGTTTTAACAATTAGACGTAAGATTGCCATTTCCATAATATGGAAGCGCATTACCGTTGGCGCGGGGAAAATGATAAAGGATCATTATCTTGCAATAACGAGAAACTTTCTCGTTAAAATTAGATTTATATCACGTTAACAGTAGAAACTTTCTCATTAATACAAGATACCGATCCTTTATTTCTTCCCCACGCACTGATAGTAATTCACTGCCATGCCTAAATGATTTTTGTTTATTATTTATTCAATACTCACGTTGTAAACCTGTACAACGTAGAAATGCAGACAGTCTTTTTAAACACACATTTTCTGCTGATGGCACAACTATAATGAAAATATTTGTTAACATGCACAAGGTAGATTTATAAGTCCAGATAAGGTTTGTCATGATTTACATATGCTAATGAAGTCTAAAGACACAAAAAGGGAAATATGAAGTCCTCAACTTTTAATTGACATCATAATATTTACATAGATGCTTAATCTTCTTTTAAAAGACAAAAACTGGCAATAAAAACACATTTTTGTCCTCTTTAATGACTCCAAACCAGTTTTATTGTGATGCATGAAGGTTTCATATAAAAGCCTGCTTGGAGCAATTTTGGCAAATAATTACAATTTTTTTTAAAAAAGGAACAAAAATATTGTCTGCAGCAAACTGGTAAAAGGATCTGGATGTACTGAGCCAGAAATGTTCATTTAAATTCTAAAAGCAGCACTTATTTGCTGAAATTATGATGTTGGTTTTCACTCAGCCCATATTACAGTCCACTTTTGCTTTTTGTCTCTGTGTGTTCATGCTTAGTATGAATGCAGCACGCATGTGAACAGACATGTATGCTCCTATATATAGCCACCACTACCCAGAATGCCATGTGCCAACAAGTGTTGGCTATTATTTGTAGCTCAGCTGGCACAGATGGAGTAATAATTTAATTTGTGGGCACATGCAGAGTGTTTGATTGTCAGCAAAACTGTCCTTTTGTTGTTATTTTTTCCACACCTGATTGCTATAGCTTGTGTTACTATTTCCTATGTACCGCATTTTTTCTTTTGCTCAACAATTGTTTTTTTTACTTGTTTTTTATTACTTTTCTGCAAATTAAGCTGCTCGTTAAACACATTCTGTCTTCTACTTTTTGACAAATCAGCAACTAATATTAAAAACATCCGATAAAATATATTCATCAATGCACCACACTCAAAAATGTTTGAAAATAAAAGATTCTTCAAGTGTTTTAGAGGCTACAGGATAGCTCACATCTGTACCTGATGCAAGCCAGGTGACATCAGAGCAATCAGACCACTTCAAACTCTCAGAACAACTTGCAAAACAGATAAAATGTTGTAACATTGATCCTAATTCACTTGAGATGTCAGTAAAAGATTAGTTTTTATTTTATTTAAATTAATTTTAATCAAACTTTCTCCCTGAAACAAATGGAGGTTATTGAACTGAATCTTTCTGTCGATACTGGACGGTAATGGGCCTCTTAAACAATTTCAGACAAATTGGTGTCCTACAGCTGTGATTTGTGGACAGTTTATTGACACGTCTGCAAATTAAATACAGCAACAGAGAGAGTGCTAGGAAAGTGTCCCACTAATAGCCGTGTTTCCACTTGGAAATTTCTGGAAGGAAGAAAAGTGACCGGGAGATATGATGGCTTGGCCCCAACAGCCGCTGTGTCTCCATACAAAACCATGTAATACAAACCCAATAATGCTGTAAATGCTAATTAATTCATTTTGCACAAACTGCTGGGAAGTTTTGGATATTAGAGCAATTTTGAGATGGCAGTTTTACAGTTCTGGCCCAACTGCATTCCAACTAGCCTTTAGCCTATTAGTTTTGTTGGAAACTGCATCTTTAGTTTTGCTGTAAAACTAGATTAGTTATAAAATACCTCGTATGCTGTTGAAATATTTTTAATCCAGTAAGAGATCAAATCCCAGATGGCTAAGATTTGAGAGTTGTGGTCTTAAAACTGCATTATCACTAAGTATTAGGGGTGTGTATTGGCAAAAATCTGCCGATGTGATATATATCACAATACAGGAGAGAGGATACGATATTTATCACAATACGGGAGAGCAATACAATATTAATCACAATACAGGAGAGACGATACGATATTTATCACAATACAGGAGAAAGGATATGATATTTATCACAATACAGGTGCGAGGATACGATATTTATCACAATACAGGAGAGCAATAAGATATTTATCACAATACGGGAGAGAGGATACGATATTTATCACAATACAGGTGCGAGGATATATTTATCACAATACAGGAGAGCAATACGATATTCATCACAATACGGGAGAGAGGATACGATATTTATCACAATACAGGTGCGAGGATACGATATTTATCACAACACAGGAGAGCAATACGATATTTATCACAATACAGGAGAGAGGATACGATATTTATCGCAACACAGGAGAGCAATACGATATTTTTCACAATACAGGAGAGAGGATACGATATTTATCACAATACAGGTGTGAGGATACGATATTTATCACAATACAGGAGAGCAATATGATATTCATCACAATACGGGAGAGAGGATACGATATTTATCACAATACAGGTGCGAGGATACGATATTTATCACAATACAGGTGCGAGGATACGATATTTATCACAATACAGGTGCGAGGATACGATATTTATCACAATACGGGAGAGACAATATGATATTGATCACAATACAGGAGAGAGGATACGATATTTATCAAAATACAGGAGACACATTATGATATTTATCACAACACAGGAGAGACAATATGATATTTATCACAATACGGGATGGACAATTATATTATTAGAATTTATGTTATAAAATTATGTTGTGCTGGTGCCTAACACCAGCAGTCAATGAGCAAACAGGAGGGGTACACCCTAGACAGATTGCCAGTCCATCGCAGGGCAACACAGATACACGCAGGACAAGCAACCATGCACACACACATGCGCGCGCGCGAGCACACACATGCAGGCACACACACACACACTCACACCTAAGCGCAATTTAGACAGACCGGTCAACCTGGTCAGTCATGTTTTTGGGCTGTGGGAAAAAGCCAGAGAACCCACAAATGCAAAGGGAGAACATGACATCTCCTTGCAGAATGACCCCAGAATGACCATTTTCGCAATATTTTAGGGCTGAGTTTTATTGGAAAACTCAGGCCAGACACTTCCACGACACATCTAGTTTTAGTTGTTCCGACAGAATGGTTGTACAAACTGCTGCCACCTAGCAGTCAGATTTTGAATTATACCACCCAAAAAATGTCTGCATGTAAAATTCTGAAATAAAATCGACACACGGCTTTTACATATCGACTTAGTATCATAATATGAAACATTTCAGTGCATCAATATTTTCTAACATCCCTACTAAATATCACATATAACCCTAAAATATGGGCTATATTATCCAGTCCCAATTTAAAGATTCATACTTAAGCCACAAGATAAAACAAATATCCTTATTTTCTTGTTTTTTTTATTTTTTTATTAGCTGAGCTACTGAAGGATGATGGTAACGCAACCAGAGGATTCTGGGTAATATCTAGACCAACTTGCTGCAATTTTCTCAGGCGTTCCTCCTCTGCTTCTATCACTAACAGAGCAGCAATTAAGATGATCGAAGAGCTGCAGTTTGCAAACAAAAACGATCCATCACAACCCCCCCTCAGGCCGGGGCTGACTATTTACTGATCCTTTAATAATAGGTGAAACGTTTTATGATCCAGCTCTGCAGTAAATTCTGAATCAGCCATCAAATCAATGGCTACAGGGCAGCGGTGAACCTCCATATTTCCCTTCAGAGATACTTCCGCTGCCCAGTGTGACAGATGAGTCCGCCGAGAGTCTGACAGAGAGATCCCACTTTCTTGTGTCAACACGAGAAGTTCCAGCATCCAAAAAAATGAGTGCTGACAGAGAACAAGCAGACTGACAAGACTGTTCAGCACTCATTACAGCCTCTGATAGACTCGCTTAGTGAGTAATTCATCACTGCGCTTTGGTAAAAGCGTAATCAGTTAGCAGAGGATAAAGTGAAAGAAAAGAACTCTCAGACCAGGTGGTTCCAGTGACGCTGCGAGCAAAATGCTCTCATCAGATGTGACATATTGGCGGTGACACTAAACACAGCTAATTACTGCTAATGAGAGGCTTGGACTGATGTTGTTGTCACCAGCGGAGAACACTGCCTCCACCTACGTACCACTCTGTTCTCCCCTGCCAAAAAAGCTAAATGAATGCTACCGGAAATCAGCTGAAGTGACAGCATTGTGGAGATGCTCGGCACAGGAAAAAGCCGCCGTGCTGCTCGGAGATAATGGAAGTCAGTTTGGTTTCAGAACATAAACGTGGAGCGAAGCCTTGTAACCTTTTGTGCTTGTTTTCCTGAAAACCTATTAAAAATGTAATTAAAAAGGCCGCCTCGTAAGGCTCCCCTGTGGTGGTGAACAGTTACCAGCTTCCGAACAACTTTGTACGACAGGTAGCAGCCATAGGCACATTAAAATGAAAATTTGAAAAGATATGGGTGTTTGTTTTTTCTTTTTGCTCTTTTGCATTCAGCATTATTATGCTTTACAGGAAAGGAGAAGGAAGTGAGCAGCCTGGTATAGTTATCTCAGTGGGAGCCCTGGTTCTGTCTGATTCAGCAGCCAAAGAGGTTTTATTTTCAAGGTTGGTGCACAGCTATCCTGCAGGAATTTGCAGTACGAGGATTGAAATCATCCTTATCAGTTCTCTTCTACAGTCTAAAATTTGTAAATTAAAAATAAAATGCTCAGAATCTGCAAAGTTTTCTGGAAAAAAGGTGGAATTCAAAGCAGAAACTGTCTTTGTACTGCACCGTGTAATATTTCAGCATCACTTGGCTCAGTCCGGACGGTGGCGTGCATCTAAATCCAACAATTACACAGCAAAGATTACAAAGTGACTTGTGCAGATGCACACTGCCCCCACCCCCTCCACCCACACACACACACACACACACACACACACACACACACACACACACCCGACTGCTGCAGAGAAGATGGTGATTGTGTTTTACACTGATCTGAGGATTTTCAGGGCAGCTGGAGTAAGCTAAGGATAAATCAGGGCAGCACAAAGAGATGGACATCCTGTCAGGGTCAGGCGCAGCTACAAGGAGTCCAGGCTGAGAAAGGTTGAAATGGAGAGAACGCGGCTGAGGGATGAGAGTTGAAAATGCCACTGACACGGCTCAAAGCGACGGGGAATGTTGTGTTTCAGTGGCGCTGCAGCCATAAGCATCCATCAGGACCACTTTCTATTTATGAATGAAATTAACGAGGCTGATGAGTAAATTGAAACAAAAACCTTTCCTTTTAAAAGGGAGATTTTTTTAAATTAAAGGCTGTGAAATCTGAAATTGGGTCACAGAATAACAAATGTCCTGCTTTATCTTTAAAAAGTAAACGGTTTCTTCTGAAAACGCACAAAATATTATGTTCTGGACTGTTTTCTGTTGTGGATTAGTACAAGCCAGGTGCACAAATAAGTGTGTTTTTATTATTTAGACCAAGATCAGGTTTATTTTGACATTTTAAGGTCTTTCAGACATTCTGAACGGTAAAGACACTCATGGCCTTTTAAACGGAACTGAAAGTGATGATTCAGAAGTGTGACAGAGTCATAAGACTGTGTCGGACACCACACTGAAAAAAATAACTCTTTGGATTTACGTGATTTTATTGTGTACATCGGTTCCACATGATTACAATGAGTTTAACCAATAGAACATGTCTCTTTCCTTTTACTAATAAACTCTCTCCCAATCAATGTATTTTCTTTACGTGAAACTGCTTTAAAAAATCATGTTGCCTCAACATGATTTTTCTGAACAAATGTAATTTAATTTTTTTAAATAATGCCAAAATACTTTTCTTAGGTTCAATGTACAATATTTAACTATAATATCAACTTGATTTTTTCATGTTAGAATTGCTCAAAAATATTGTGTAAACGTAATGCAAAGTAAGTTTGTTTATCCTACTTTTTTCTTTTAAGTTGCCCGTTTCCAAATGTAATGTTTTCATTGGTCCCATGTCTGTGCAAATTAGAACATGGAAAATATGAACTGCATTGACAAAAAGCCAGAGAACTGAAAAGTTGTAGTAAAACTCAGTTTATTAACATTTTAAGGGCAGAAAATGACAAAGCAATAAACTTCCATTATCATTGACTCTTAACAAGATATTTTTGTACTGACTTGAGGGAAACAAAAGAACCCGTGGAATTGTCTTTACAGCAATAGAAAAAGAGCAAAACTGCATATCAGTCAGTTTAATTAAAACTTCTCTGTCCTAAATATTGTATTTCACATCAATGAATTTTAAATTTAGTTTCAAATGAACCTTTCCAGCAAAACTGAAATCTTGCTACTCTTAATGAGCTTCCCCCATCTAAAACATTTCATGAACAAGGCTTTCACATTAATAACAATGATGAGTGCAAATCTGCTAAAATATCCAGACACAGAAAACCTGCTCTGAATGAGCTCCCCACATATAAAACATTTTATGATAAAATCGAACTTTCATATTAATCAGAATAAAATCGATAAGTGCAAAGCTGCTGAAATATTCAAATACTGGAACTATTTAAGGACCCGCCTGTAATGACTTGGAACATAGTTATTATAAACTATTCAATATTACTCAACAATGAATAATAAAACACCACCAACTTCCAGTGGAGTAAAGAGACAACAATAGGCCAAAATGGGTCAATACAAAAGGCAACACAAACTGTAGTCATTGAATCACTCACTGAAACAGCTGGTTTTTGAGAGCAAGTGTTTTGTTGGAAGGTTTACTGCCATCCAGTCCCATGAAAACCTTCTGGATTACCTCAAAGGTGTAACGGAGGTCAACCGGGTAGTTGAGGTTTAGTGCATACATGAGTCCAAATAGCATAGCAACTGCTAATGCTACATTTTCCAAATCCTGCAACACGCTGATTCCTTCAAGGATAATCCCAATGTCCTCTGGTTCCGCAGAAGTAGATCGTTTTATGACATATATTCCAATGGTGGTGTCTTGAATGACCTCTTTGATGGCATTTTCATCCATGTCCTGTAGAGAGACAATATATAAATTAATATAAAAATACAAAGCTCATTATAAAGACCCTTTACAGAAAAACACACATGGGTGTATTAGACATTATCACAGATAATCAGATTATCACTCACACAGACTCTCCTGTAACTACACATACTTATTGGATATATGTAAAAATTATGAAATGGCACAACCCTACTGAATAAATGCACATATATTGCTCATAGTAAAGCACCCATTGCTGGGTCAAGCAGACTACAGGAATTAAACTCTCAGATGTATTATTCACTGCCTTTCTAGCAGAATGTTCTCAACCACAGGTGGAGAGTGTCTCGAGTCTTGGAAGATCCCTCCCTACGGTTGCGTTTGTGTGTGAGATAAATATCAGCTTCTCACAAGATATCGGTCAGTTTCTGTCTCCTGTCAGTGAGCCCCAGCTGTGGCGGCTACAATTTAGCTCCTCACCATCAGGTTGTGAGTGTGTGTGTGCTTGGATAAATGACTGATTTTGTTATGAAGCACCTTGGGTGGTTGTAAAACTCTAGGAGGCGCCATACAAATACAGGTCATTTACCATTTGCTAAGCGTGTTTGAACCTAAGTTTGGCCAGAAAATGTATTTGGAATACTAGGGATAAGTATGTACATACCACATATTCCTGCACAAGGTTCTCTGGATCTTCCCCCATGTAGACACAGAGTCCTTTGATGATACACTCGCGTCCAGCGTCTGGCTCGTCACACTGAAGACAAAATCATCAAGATTTTCATGAAATTAAAGGGGTCCTAGAATGGATTTTATTCAAAATGTATGTGTGTAAATATGTGTTTCTAGATGTGTGTGTAGATATGTGTCTTGATGGGTGTGTTTGTGTGTGTGTAGATATATTTGTGTGAGTGTGGATGTGTGTGTGTGTGTGTGTGTGTAGATGTATGTCTGAGTATATATGTGTGCAGTGATGTGTGTGTGTGTGTGTGTGTACACATCCTCGCCTCTGTCAGTATTCCCCAGGGCAGCTGTGGCTACATCGTAGCTCATCACAATCAGTGTGTGAATGTGTGTGTGAATGGATGAATGATACACTCTAGTGTAAAGTGCTTTGGAGTCCTTACTCTGTGAGGCGCTATACAAGTGCGGCTCATTTATCATTTACATAATTTTGTGTTAAGACAGTAGACTTTAGACCAGGGGTGGGTGATCCTGGTCCTTGAGGGCCGCTATCCAGCAGGTTTTAGCTGTTTACCTGCTCCAACATACCTGATTCCTGGATGAATCACCTGTTCAGCAGCTCATCAGGCTCTGCAACAGCCTGTCAATCACCAGCAGATTCAAACCTGGTGTGTTTAAGCAGAGAAACAACTAACGCCTGCTGGATAGCAGCCCTTGAGGAGCAGGATTGCCCACCCCTAGTCTAAAGTCTACTGTCTTAACACAAATTTATGTATTCAATTCTCTGAGAATATAACAGGTTCTATAATAGCATGCACTTTGGAAAGAAAAGGCATGAAGCTGACAAATATAAACAAAATTTACAATTTGAATAAAAAAGTAGAAAAAATATTCTGAGAAAGTTGATAGCAGTTTCCAAAACTTACATACTCTCCACATAATTAAAAACTCCAAAGCTGTGGTGTACAACCATGATGACCTGCTGAACAGGTGATCAGGGGCTGAATGGGGCCCCTTGAGAAACATGGTTTGAGACCCCTAGTCTTTCTGAGTGGTGTTGCATGTTCTCCCAGGCATGCGTGGGTTTCCTTCAGGTACTCTGGTTTCCCCCACAGATCACAACATGCCCCATAGGTTAACAATTTTACGTCGCTTTGGATAAAAGTGCCTGTCAAATAAATAAACAAGCACACACACTTTACTTACATCAGGTATTTGTGCAACAATCGTTTTGAGCCTTCTTCCTAGCTGCCCTCCTCTTTTTTGGAACAACTTTATAAGGGTGTCAGAGTGGAGATCCAGCTGAGACAGGAACTTTGACTGTAGTGGAACTGTGGTTATCCTCTCAAATTCAGCATTGATCTGAAAAACAGAGCACAAATGACATAACATGTTACACATTGAAGGCAAGTCACTCAACAGAAGTGTCACAGACAAGTAACATAATCAGCCATAGAGCCCTGCACGGGCCTAAAATCTGAGCCCGTGTCCGGCCCGGCCCGAGGAGCACCAGCTCGACCCAGTCCAAAAAGGTTTTCAGGATTCTCTGGCCCAACCCGAGCCAGACTTTTTTTTAACCTTTCATAATGTTTTAGCGGGATAGATTGCTCGGCATTCTAATTATCTGTGAGAAGCGTTCTGCAGTAAAAAAAAAAAAAAAAAAAAAGAAGAGAAAGAAAAACAGCATCAATGCAGCTTTTTTTTCTAACAGAGCGTATTTTTCGAGCGGCAGATGAAATTTATGAACACTATATTAATTGGATGCATTTCTAAATTAATCTGCTCTGAAAATGCGCTCTTGTGCAATTAGAAAAAAAAAAAGCAGCATTCTAATTTTCTAACTGCAGAGCGCATTTTCAGTGCGGCAGATTAAATAAACACCCCCGAATTAATACAGCGTTTGTAAATTTAATCAGCCGTTCTGAAAATGCGCTCTCCAGTTAGAAAAAACCCAGCAATGAATGCTGTATTTTTTTTTACTGCAGAGCAAATTTATTCACAGAAAAATAGAATGCTGCCATTTTCATGAGAATAAATGAATGGTTTCTGACATCAAAGTGGACATAAAATGGCATGTTAGAATAGGGGCACATGTTTCAATCAGCAGTTTGAGAATTTGTTTATATAGGTGCATTTATAAACCACACACACCTTAACTGAGCTAACGGTGCCGGTGCGTGAGAAGCAGGCAGGTGCTGCTGCGTTCAAGTTTTTAAGTATTTTTTTAATGATTTCGATTAAAAATATAGGCGCCCGGCCCGTGTCCGAGTTAATTACACAGTCATTGGCCCGAAGCCCGGCCCTCGGGGTGGGCCGACCCCTGGGCCTAGGGCTCCGGTGCAGGGCTCTAATCAGCCACAACAGCTGTTGCCAGGTTTTGTTTTTCTATTAAAAAAATAAGCCCTTTACTTTGATAAACAACCATGCATGGTGCAAATCTTACCTCACTGACATCAAACAGGGCAGGCCATTTCGCCATGAAAGATTCCACCATTGGTGCATCCCGAACAACTTCATGTCGTCTTAATGCAAAGGTCTTTTCCATCTTGTGTTTTACAAGCTTTCTGTTGTTTCTCTGCTTTACATCCAAAAGTAGAGATTTCTGCATAGTCTCCAGTGTGTCCTCGGTTTCTGCTGCTGGGTATGGTGGACAAAAATTCACTTCTGCTCTCTTTGCCTTTTTAACACCAAAGGCTGCACTTTGCCTTCCAACAGGTTTGTTTTTTAAAGAGTTTACAGTCACCTCTGGGTATCCAAGTTTTCTCAGCTGTGTGCGGTAGTTAGACAGTTTATATTTTAAACTGGTCTTCCACCCACCACATCCAGTGCTGGACCCTTTCTCTGTCAAACAAGGATGCTTTTTGATGAGACTCTGGGCAACCTCGTGCATTTCTTTATCGTTGGCATAGACTTTATATTTCACAATTTCCTGCACCAAACTCTCAAGGATTGCCGATTTCAACTTCGGATCTGGAATAAGTGTAGTCCCATTCTGAATGTAAGCCAAATTTGCATGCTGAAGTTTCAACTCTGAATCAAAAGAAAACGTAGGAACATGAAACACAGCAGGCCACAATGATCGTGAGCCAACCAATTCACTCGATGACATCACATCCGTGTCCTCAGATACCCCTGACAGGTATGAGGAGTCACCAACAGAGGAAGGCGTGAATACTTGTGATTCTGAGACAAGATTAAAAGTAGAGTCCTCATCCATGTGCTGGACAGTAGCAGTCTTTGACACGTCAATGACTTTAAGAGTCCCTTTGTTTTCAACTTCGGAAATTGAAGTGAGGTTCAGGAATTCATTTCCAAACAAGGCATCCATAAACTGAAGTTTGAAATCTCCATGAAGTCCGCACTGCTTCCTCACTTCATCAGTTAGATCATCAATAGATGCTGGGGGTCCACTGGAGAGTGTCAGTCTCTGAGAGGTACCATCAGCCAAGATGATCTTTAGGATCATAGCAGTTCCCATTTTCAACACTTACTCTGCAAACAGAAAATTTACATGTAAATAATCAAAAAATGTTCCAAGTCATTCAAGTCAATTTTCCTTCCAGTTACTTACAACAGCAAATGTTCAAGCTTAAAAGCACAGAAAAGAACAGTAAATAGAGTAGGGCTGCTCGATTATGGCAAAAATAATAATCACGATTATGGTGACTGAAATTGAGATCACGATTATTTAGGACGATTTTTCTATTTATGTTGATTTTATTTGTTTTTATTCAGTCATAAAATTGCTCAGGGCACAATCAGGACAAAAATAAATAAGAAACAAGATGATCACTAAAAGAACTCCTGATTCCCAGTATAAAAAGACCAATATACTTTTAGCCCATAGTCTATGACCCAAGGGCTATAGACCTTGGTTTAGCTCATTTAAGTCTAACCAGTACAGACCCAAATACCAATATCTTGCTAATACTGACAGCAAGAATTATACAGTGGCATTTATAACAAATAAATTGATGTTCACAAAATTTTGCATAACATTTATTGAGTCGTGTCAAGGTGCTGTAGGAGAGTGCACTAGCACCGTGTCCTCAGAGAGATTAGTTATTATTTATCAGTGTGAGGAACTTATTTCTACCTTATTTATAAATTATTTATTTACAAGTCCATCAGTTAATGTAATAATTGTCCCAACCACAGCTGCACCCCCACCCCCAACCTGCTCTCACAGCAAACGGGGCAAGCTGCACGTGTGTTTAGCACGCGCACATTTAGCCGTTTTTAGTGACTCAGGAGTCCGCAGGTGCGGTGTGTGTCACTCACTCTGGTTAATCCAACAGGGAGCCGGCTCCGAGAGCTGTCTTTAGCAACTGACACATCACTACATCATTCCCTTTCCTATAATGTCCTGAAGAACGGTCCGGAGCGCAGGCGGCGTGTTTAGCTAACCTGCAGGAAATGTCGACGACAGTTATCCAGAAAGTAGCTAAGGGTTACCAGAGATGTTTCTGAGGTGTTCGCTAGGTACTTTTAAGATTTAAAAAGCCAAGAAGGGGGTCTGAGAAGCTGCTAGAAATAGCGTCAAAGTCGCTAAGTTGGCAACACTGTAAGGAGCGCTTCATTTGCTACTCAGGGCAGCGCAAGCGGGAGGAGCAAATAATCGGCTTGTTTTGTTTTTTATAATCGTTCAAAACTCAGATCGTAATCGTGATTAAAATTCGATTAATTGAGCAGCCCTAAAATAGAGTGAAAAAAATGATCGAAAACAATAGCATCTCAGTAAGGCTTCCGCTGCCTTTTTGCGCCACTGATGCTTCCAGTGTGAAACTTCCTTTAAAAGGAAAGCCGGCAAACACTGATGAGGTCATTTGTGCAAACTAAAGATGACAACAAAAGATACAGGCCCATTGGAACCGCAGGAGAGCCATTTTTAATCACTGGAGAAAATAAATAAATTTTAAAAACTGCTAAAACCCAGGTGCACCTGTAAATGCAACAAATTGTGTTAGAAAACAACCACATGTAATATAGAAAACAAAAGCTTTTCATCACCTTTTATTTCTATATGTCTTTTCAAGGTCACCATCCGAACAGATCCAATCTTGTAGTCAACAAGAGGATAAGCATCAAGGAGTTCACTGAGTGCTACAAGAATCAATGATCTTGTGGATACTGAGTTGAGTTCAAAGGCTCTATAGTGTTCTCTGTACCAGCCACCAAGCTCTCTTACTATGTAGAATACACTTTGATGCAAAATGCAGATTTGGTCAATTTCACAAAATTCGGGCAACCCACCTGTTGCCCTGTGAACCAGTACCATTCCCTTCTTATAAGTTATGCCATTTACTGTCACACTCTGTGTAAGGTGAACCTCTGGTGTGTCAGGGAATCTATCTCTGATTGTTTGAGCTATCTCGTCTTTGAGCAAGTCAACAGGTAGAGTTGACACAGCTGAAACTTCAAGTTCAGAAGTGCTAAAACTTGGAGAGCTTAGATGGTAAGCTATCATCATCTGATGCCTCAAGGCCAGCGAGAGAGGAATATTTTTGTAGCAGCTTGTGTGTCTGACAATCTTCTTAAAAAAGCTATGCTTTGCCTCAAAACGCATTGTCCACTGACCGACAACTGGACCAAACAGCTTAATCATCTGAGGATAGTGCTCCAAATAATGGTGTTTTGGGAGCAGTTTGATGTCTGGGAACAACGCTTGGTATCTTTGCCTGTGTTCTAAGATCTTACTTTCTAAAAAGGCCAAAGAGTCATCACTATGTACAGGAGCGACTACAAGCTCTGTGATGTCCTTCAGATCCATGAGAACAAGCCAAGCAGGCTCATTTTCAGGCACAAGTGATCCAACTAAAAAAGATAAAAACCTGAGTAAGCTCCAGTTCTCATGTGCATTGCCTCCAACTGTTTTTGTGCTGGAGAAACTTTGTGACACCACATGCGGTTTATTTGCCTTGTCACCAAATTTGTAGGGAAACTTCAGAATAGCACTATTCAAATGGGCCAATGTGAAAAACTTTTTGGATATAAGCACTGATAAGCAATGAGCCAACTCTACTGGTATTATGCCCTCAAAAACATCATGAGCAAGATCGGGGGGATAACCAAAGATGACATGAAAGTGAGTTAGATTTTTGGTGAAGATGCATTCCCTTTTTACTCCAAAACAACCTGTGCCTGTTTCTTGGGCTTGTTGGACATGAACCTGATGAAGCTCCTTGGTTCTTTGAGGAAAAGCACCAGATGCAACAGAGTATAGTTGAATGTCCTTGTTCTTTCCTATGCAAAATCTACAGTAGTACTCCACAGAAAAACTCTGCAAAAATCCTGCAACACTGTGTGCTCCCAGGTTGTCAGCAACTACACTGAATAGTGTACCTTTAACTGACTCTCCTAACAGCGGTACATAAACACCATGTTCCTCAAGTATTTTCAAATCCTGTAGAAGAGGTTCCAAGATTTTATCATAACCATAACTTTTAACATCGTTGGTTTTACACAAGACTGATAAGTAGATGGATGATAATGAGGAATTAGACCCCTGGGGCAAGTTAGCCAACACCCAATAAACAGCACAAAGCTTATGTTTCTTCCTTGATGTGCCAAGAGGGTTGCAGGTTTCAAAGTCATCCACATAAAAATTTAGGATGATCCTCAATTTTTCACCAGCAAGAAAACAATTTCCATTAAATAGAGAACCATCTTTTGAAGAACGGTACAGATCCGAGTTTCCACAATCTGTCTCCTCTTGCTTTTGATAACTTTCAACAAACTGCTCAACAATATCCCTTCTACTCAACAGCTGTTGTAAAGACTTCAGTAAGGGGACATATTGGAAACTGTGTTTGTTTTTAACATTAAGTATGTATTCAACTGGCTCTACGACACTGAACTTCTCCTTGTAATATAGCTTACGAAGATAAGCTGTACTTAAAGGGCCACCCTTTTGAATGGATCTTTGCACAGGATTACCAGAGCAAATAGCATCAACTGTTTCTGCAACTATAACTTCATCAACAAGGAGGTTTCTCTGATGAAAGATGTTACTCAATGTGTCATAAGATAATGGGATGGATGCAGAACAAATTAAATGATGGAGTTCCTCTAAAAATACATCAATGGCTGAACTGGGTACAAGAACCAAATGCTCCAACTTCAGCAAAGCAGCAGCAAATCTTTGCTCTATTACTTCATGCACATTCTCAGTACGACACTGACCACGTGAAAGAATGACAGCATCAGACTGTTCTGCTAACTCCTGATCATTTTGCTCTAAATCATTTTCAGTTTTGCTTTTTACAACTACTCCCTGTTTAAAATCAGCTAGTCTGTGATGGCTATGTTTGCGATTTCTGTGTGTTTTAAATGTGCTGTAAATGTTTGTTTTGAACTCACACCCTAAAAACATACAAATGACAGTCTCATTTCTTTTAAGATGGGAATATATGTGAGCAAAATAATCCCTTTCTGATGACAAATCATTGCAACTACACAAGTGGCAGCTGAAAATTGCTTTCACTTTACAAGAGACTTCTGTGCAGTGAATTTTACTTTGATGGACAATAAGGGCATTCCATGTCTTAAAGGTACACGGACAATTCTGGTATGTGCATGGAAAGTGAGAACTATGTCCAAAATGTGGATGCTTTAATTTGTAGTGATGCAAAAGCTTAGACCTACTTGACACAGTTTCTGTGCACCCCTTACATCTCCACATTCCCAGTAACACCTAAACCTGTAAGACACAATCAAATTAATCATGAGCCACATTATTAAAATACCAGCTTGCAATTAAGATACGAAAACAACATACAATACACAATTCTAAAAGCATTATAAACATGTTTAATAATATTAAATAATAGTTACTGGTGTTTAACTATAGCTTAGAATATGGCAAGATGACAATAATCTTGAATTTAGAAATTATTAAATTTCCAGTAGCATAAAACAAATGTAATGATATTCATTTTATTACCAACACCACACTGTAAATAAATATAACAGGATTTGCTTCACAGTCTCTGATTTCATTGGGAGGGGAAGCGGCTGTCTTGTGCATTTCATACAGATATATCTTTATTCACGGATGCTCCTTGTGGAGCTCAGGCATGCATGTTATTAAGTCCGGGTAACTGCGCACATCCACACTTGCTGGAGGGAAAAAAAAACCCGTCTCCAGCCATTACCCACAGCTATATCTCTGCGATTTAAGACTTTCAAAATAAAACCTAGGGATTTTTAGATATCACCACTTTAGACTTCCAAATGAATTTGAAATAGCTAGCTAGCTGTGAGACAAGGACACCGAGCAGATCTGGTATCGACACCGGCCATCTGAGCACGTGACGTCACGCTACAATGGTTCTATCCTGCCGCCCAAACGAACGGTGCACAAACGGCCCGCGCGCACCCCCCACCCCACCCCACCCCCACCGTTCGGAGAACAAACGGTCCACGCGCACCCCCCACCCCACCCCACCCCCACCGTTCGGAGAACAAACGGTCCACGCGCACCCCCCACCCCACCCCACCCCACCCCCACCGTTCGGAGTACAAACGGTCCACGCGCACCACCCACCCCACCCCACCCCCACCGTTCGGAGTACAAACGGTCCACGCGATCCTCAATCCCCGACGGAACGCGTGCACCCGCCGCATTGAAAGGCTGGCAACCCAAGTTTGTTCGCAGCTGAAGCCTAGCCACTGTTTTTAAGGTTTAATTTGGTGCAGTCCTGCGCTGCATGTTAATAATTCTGAGAACTCAATGTACCAAACACGGCATCCATTTTATACTGCTCTTTCAGTGGTTTAATTAGCTTGCTGACCGACAAAATTGCTACATACACGGACATATAAAAAAAGGCTACTTTCCACCGAACATGAACACTGAATGTTTGACAGTCCACACAGCGTTATCAACTTAACAGCATTGAAAGCAAGCTAGCATAGTGCTCTGAATACATAACTCGACAAAAACAATCTAGACATGGCTCATGCTTAATCTTAAAGTAATTTTACTTACTTTCTCACTCAGTATCCATGTGCTCACTCAGACTCCACATTAGCTCCATGCGAGGGAAAAAGCCGCAGGCTTCTGCTGCAGGTGGTTACACCCGTCTCCTCCAATCTTGTTGGGTGATCACAATTGGCTGAAAACGCTTTCAATCGTCCAATAATATTTTACGGCGCCTTTTTTGAACAGTGTCATTTCCGGTTTTAGTTGAACATGATTATATTGATTTAAATTAGGCAATGTAATCACTTTTAGTCAATGCAAGAAAATTGTGTACATTTAACATTGTGGAAAAATAACTCCAGTTTACTTCAATAAATCATGTATACAGAAGAAACATGTATAAATTGTGTAACACCTACAAAATATGATTTAGCATATTCAAAGACCTGCCAATTACCTTTTTTTCAGTGCAGTTTGTCCCAGAAAAACAGAAAAATTAGATAATATGTCTGCTTTTGATGTTTTCTCCCTCCAGCGTTTGGATGAAAAACTGCTGATAGGGTTTGGACAGAATCAAACTGATATTTATGACTTATTGTTTAAAGTAGTTTAGAATTAGATGTAAATAATTATAAAATGGCTCATTTAGGAATCTCAGTGCTGATCAAATCTGGTAAATCTGTTACATTACTGTCTATTTTAGTATTATAACTTATATTATTCACATTTATAGCCTTTTGAAGCTTATTTTCGGTGTTTTTCTTGTTTATATTATAGACAGTCAGTATTCCTCGTATTCTGATGCACTGTGGGTTGAGTTGTGGTATTTATTTGTTATAAAATGAAGAAAAACAAACTTACAGTGACACCAGCCCAAGTGGCAGCACCAGTGCAGCTTGAAGCACTTCCCGTGGCTGTGCGTCGCGCAAATGGAGAGCCCATCGCAAGGCAGGAAGTCTGGTCTCCCCGCACAGCTCTTGGCCAAAGCCTGCGCCTCGTCCAACTTCTCACTCTTCGGACACTTATGCGCTCCCGATGCGGCCATGCCAACATTTCCTGGGGGTGGAAAAAATAATACGCACACACGATGTTCTCAGAGTAAACTAGAAACCAGCACGCAGACGCAAAAAGCACGGCGCAGGGAGTCCAAATCCACAGCAGCTCGGTTACTGCTCAAAGAAAAGGTGGTGTGGAAGTAGAAGGGCGTCATCAACGGTGAGTAATGCCATATTTAAAGCTGCCCGTCATCCACACAGCTCTCCATCCTCCTGCCTGCGCGTCGGGAAGCTCCTCAGCTGTGCGGCGCGGTGACGCGCATCTGAACTTCATCACACGACGGGAGGAGCCCACAAACACAAAGCCAGCTGCTGCGCGCACTTCAAACGAGGCTTTCATCAGCTCTTCCAACTACTTCAAACAGCAAGGTCTCGAATTAATATTCATGATCTACAATCGACCTTAAAGGGTTGGCTTTGGAAGTAAAAAACGCACAAGGTGTCTTTCCATTTAAATCTGAAAACTAATCAGGATTTTTAACTCGTGTTTCCACAACCGGGAACACATCTGGGAAAATTAAGCATCGTGGAGTGCTCCAGCAGCTAGGGGGTGATCCCAACATCTGTTGGGTGTGAGACGGATTTTACTCCAGAATGAGCCCGATTTTTACTTGTTTAAATCCGAGTCTCCCTCTGCTCTTTTGTCACCATTACAGCTGATGCAGCAGAAACCGGAAACAGCAGAGCTGCTCTGAAATCAGGTCTTCCAGAATAAACTAGAACAGCAGAAGTCAAGAACAGATAATATCACATATTTTATTCAGAATGCTAGAAAAAAAACACCACACTCAGTAAAATGTTTTTATTTATACATCTCATTATAATACATGCAGCAAACATGTTTAAAACATGTTTAGAAACACTTTTAAAAGAGCATAAAAGTAAAAAAAAAACTGGTTCTTAGAATAATATTTGGAAAATATTAAGGCCAGTATCTGTAACCACTGCGGTTATGCATCACCTGCAAAGTCACAAAAACACACCTGAAATATATTAAAACTGTTTACTGGTTAGAAATGTATTTTATCACAGCATCATGTGCAACAGCAGCATCATAATTTAAGTTTAGTTTTTTGGATTAAATATAAACACCTATCAGTGTTTGTGAAAAATTAATAATCCCTCATCCAAAATAATCTGAACATAAAATTGTTAGATTTGCATTCAATTTAAAACATATTATTTTATCAAAGCAAAGTTGTTTATCAAAATAACTTGCCCTAATTTCTTTAAGCACTGTCGTATCTGTGCAAAACCCAGAAGTTTTTGTCTCACGTTTGCATAAAACTGAACAGGAAAACAGCTAAAATCTTTATTTTAGTGATTATGAAAACAGAGATAACACATTTTGATGTAATCTTTGGTTAAAACTACAAAGAGCTGCAGACTGCAGACCCCTGGATTAGATTAAGTCGGTATTTTGCAGTAAGCAAATCAACAAAACATACAAGAATAGAACAGTTAGCTTACAAAAGAGTCATGTAAACAGAGATTACAAATTTAACAATTATTTAATGGTATTTTATGGCATTTTTCTGCCATATCTAAACCAGATGGTATCAAAGTAGCACTGAAATTTCCTGTTTCTCCCCCTACTGGTTGAGAGCAGAATTACAACTGCCATAAACTACTTTCTTCATTCTTGCATAAGGCATCTCTAGGTAATTCAACATTTCAATGTTTAGAGTGTAGGCACTGCAAACAGTAAACGTTTCAGTTTATTTAAGAGGACTATTGTTTAAATGCATTTCCTCCAGAGAAATTTAGACTCTTGCTGACTGAAGACTCCTCTGAACATTACAGGAGGTCCTTTCTTGCCACGGCCATCCATGTAAACAGCTTTTCCTGTTTCTGCTGAGGCTGCAGCTCTAGATTTTACAACCTCTGTCATTAGCTCTCATTATTGCAAATTAGCATTCAAATGACTTGGCTCCGTCTCTAAATACTCCATTTTCAAACCACTGACTGTTATTTTTTTTTACTCTTAATTGCTCTCACATGTTATTCTTAGCAAAATTGTGCTTTAATTATCTGAAATATAGTAGATTTACAAGGATTGATTTGTTTTATTCCAGTATTAAACTGTGTGTGTGTAAGTAAATAAATACACACACACACACACACACACACACACACACACACACACACACACACACACACACACACACACACACACACACACACACACACACACACACACACACACACAGTAAGACTGTGAATCATATTTGGTGATTCTTTTTAAAGATGGCTGTGGGGGTTCTTGATGACCTCCACCCACTTGTGGATTGGTGGTCTGCCGTTGGCCACCAGCTTCCTGAGCAGGCTGCAGGGCTGCAGGCTGGGAATATCCAGGTGCAGCTGATGGTAGTACTCCAGCTTCTCCAGGATCCTGCTCAGACCCACCATCTGAGCGTAGAACATGGGCCCCCCACGGTGCCGGGGCCAGCTGTAGCCGAGCACATAGATGACGTCGATGTCTTCCGGTCCTGAGGCGATTCTATCCTCAAGAATGCGGAAGCCCTCGTTTATCAGCGCGTAGAGACACCGCTCCAGAACCTCCTGGTGATCTATGCGGCGTGCCACAAAGCCACGCTGGGCTCGATACTTCTCCAGGAAGCTGTGCAGCCAAGGATCAGGTTTAGCCACTCGACCGCCAGGTTTGTCGTACTGATACCATCCTCTTCCCGTTTTCTGACCGAACCTTCCCCGCTCACAGAGCAGGTCCCCCAGCGGGCTGTACCTGCAGTCTTGGTGGGTCTTAGAAACCATCTCCTTTGCTTTCCTGACTTTCCAGCCAATGTCGAGCCCGGAGAGGTCGGACATTCTGAACACGCCCATGGCAAACCCAAACTCCTCCAGCGCTTGGTCTACAAGCTCCGGTGTTGCTCCCTCTTCCAGAAGAAAGAAGGCTTGATCCAGATAGGGCCTCAGCATTCGGTTTCCCACAAAGCCGCTGCAGTTCCCGACCGCCACGCTGATTTTGTCCATGTTCTTTCCAATCTTCATGGCGGTGGCCACGGCTTGAGACGACGACCGTCGTCCGTACACCACCTCCAGCAGCTTCATCACATGAGCTGGAGCGAAGAAGTGCATCCCCACCACCAGCTCTGGGTTCCGGGTTTGAGCGGCCAGCTCGTCGATGTCTAGCCCAGAGGTGTTTGTGAAGAGGAACGTACCCGGCTTGCATATGGCCGACAACTGCCGGAAGACCGTCTTCTTCACCACCATGTCCTCAAACACAGCTTCGATGACGAGGTCAACATCTGCCACGGCCTGGATCTCACAGCTGTAATTGATTTTATCTAGAGCGGGTGGGGCCCCAAGTCTCTTGGCTCCTCGCTCCAACATACCCGACACCACCCGCTTTGCTTCCATCAGCTGCTTCTCGTGGGTCTCCACGGCAACCACCGACAGCCCTGCCTGTGCGAGGGCCACCGTTATACCTCGTCCCATGGTGCCAAGTCCTAAGGAATCAAAAACCAAAGACTGAAATCAGACTCCATCCACTCCGATTTTTTTCTTTTAGTCAGGCTGCTTTTCAAAGCTTGCATTTTTAATGCCCAAGCTGCTGAGCTTCACATATCCAAATCATAAGTCCAATCCTCCCTGCAGGGAAGAGCTCATCCATTAAACTCTGATGAACTGTAGATGAGGGCGTAGTTTCTAAAGGCAACACGAATTTGGAGATACCACAAGGATCGCTTGATGGTGTTAATTGAAGGTCGAGTACAAATTTAAGGCTTAACGCTCTTACCAATGACAGCTACTTTGTGCACAGGCCTGGGCTTGCTGGTGTCCCAGCGGGCTCCACTGGGAGTGCTCCACCTGCTGACAGCTCTCTGGGCAAAGAACTGGTACTGTAGAGCGCGCGCCTGACCCGAGGTGAAGAGCGTCGCCATCAGCTGTTTTTCCTGCTCCATGCCACGAGCAAAGGGCAAAGTGGCGGCTGCGTGAACCGCCTGGACACACGCAACCGGTGCAATGGCTCCTCGGGCACTTCGCCGTACCCGCTGCATCGCTTCCTCGAACAGAGCATCCGCATAAGGAGGGCGTGGGCACTTACAGGTGCTGATGCGACGTGAATCCAGTGATTTACCTGAAAACGCGACATAAAATTCACTGAATAAAATGACGTAATAAATAAAGCTGAACGTGAAAATATTCTTCTACCACTACTTCCTGTATTAGCCACCAATTAAATGTAGATGTGGAAAATGCTTGGATTAGAAAAGCCACTCAGATCTACATCACACTGTAAATTAGCATTTATGGATTCACCCATCTTGGCTCATCTTAGCTTCCAGGAAAAAGCAGAATGCGTGTTGGCGAGCAGCAGCTAACCGTTACCATTAGCAACTCCACCGCATGGCAGAACTCCTTCATGCTTGTGTTATTAGTGGAGATAAAACATAAATGTTGTAAAACAAACCGAGTCAGCGGTAGAGTCGTGTTACTCTTAGCCAATCAGAGACGAGATGTCTGAATATCAGGAAATGAGACTCCTTAACCTGCCGTCTTCTGCTCCAGCTAACTTCTACTTCCTGAAACAGGAGCGCCAGAGCTTCCCCCCCCCCCCCCCCCCCCGCAGAGATCAACTCAAAAAGCATTTATTTAAACTAGAGACCACTGCAAATGTGTTGCAAAAACAAGTGAACTTGGCCTTTAAAGGAATGAGTGACAGCAGGAAGTTAAAAGTAATGGAAAATGTACTCTGAATGTTATTTTCCGAATGCATCTGCATAATTCAAGTTTGACTTTTCGATCAGTGCAGCACTCTTGAAAGTTTTCAGACAGCGAGTCTTGGTGTAATTCATTTTTCAGACACACTCATCCACTCAGTCCCTACACAGCCCAGTAGCTTCTGAGAGCCGAGTGATCTGACAGACCGTTTCCAGATAATCGCTGCAAGCGGGCCTCCGAGCAGACACAGTCCACCTTGAATAGCTGCTGCTCTGAGCAACGACTTGGTTGCAGGTAAAACAGCTGGTTTCAAAGCGAGCAAAGCGAATCTTATGCTTTTGAGAAAAGTAGCCTATAAGAGATATTTCACAAGAAATCAATTAGAGCAAAAGCAGAAAGCCACTCTGCTCGAGCTTCCTCTGACGTGATTACACGAGACAGTCGTCAGAAACCTTCACAGCTTCGCTCATTTACACTCAGCTGTGGGTCTGACTCAGAAACTGGGTCGCCATGGTGAAGCTTAAAGCGCCAGCAGCCATATCTGATTAGTAATATCCACTTTTTTTACCTGCAGTAACAACAACAACAACAACAAATATTTTTAATATCACCAGCTGAGAATAAATACCAAAGATTGAATTGTGCAGCCGAGGGGCGGTGAGGTGTAATGTGGCAGTCGGATGTGATTCCTGTGTGATTTAGGAAGCATTATTGCAGCAGTTAATCTGTAAATGGTTGAGCTGTGGATTTGCAGTGAGTGGAGAATCCTGGCTGCTCCGACAGATGTAGCGGGCAGATGTTGCAACCACTGGGGTAAAAAAATAAATAAATAAATAAAAAGTTAATCTCGTCACAAGTGAGAGACTTGAATCTGCTCGCCTGCAGAGGGCCTCTGCCCATGCTGCAACTCGAGCATCAAGTCAACTGCAGATGGCTTTTTTTGCATGAATATGTACCCGTGTGGCACTTTGTAAAGATGCATATAGTCTTTCATGTGGCAGCCAAAGTGGCAAAACTGCAAACACTTGTATTTTTGTAACACAAATTTGCAGGTTTTATTCAGATGCTCCGTGCTTTCATGCCATATCCGTTGAGTTTCACACTTATTCTCAATTTCCCATAAAAAGTCTCAGTTTTATTAACACTCACATCCTCACCCACTAAATCATCTCTGTATTGGCATGAAAGGGGGAAAAAAGTTCTAGAATTCCAGAAAATTTTTTATTTAAAATGATGCATTGTGTGAATCTTCAGATTTAATTTTTGGGACATTAACTGTATTTTTAGAGCCTTCTGTTAAGGGACACTAAAGAAGTGGGGAACCCTAGTCCTCCAGGGCCGGTTTCATACATGTTTAGCTGTTTTCTTGCTCCAACACTCCCGATTTCATGGTTTAATCACCTGTTCAGAATCTCATCAAGTTCTGCAGAACCCAAGAATCACCTGCTGATTAAAATCAGGCGAGTTGAAGCAGGGAAACAACAAAAACATGCAGGATAGCAGCCCTCAAAAGGACCAGAATTCCCCACCCCTGTTTTAAGCTATTGTTTTTAAACTGGTTTCTGTGATTCTTGAGCCAACTTCACACTGGACAGCACTCTGTCACCCTCTGCAGACCAGAAGCTGCACCTAACAGATTGTGGTTAAGGTAGAAACACTAGTGGGAGTTTTCTAGCTGCTTTATTGCAAAAGCTGGTTACTGTGCCGATAGCTCATATAAACGCTAGCACTTAGCTTTGTCAGTTTGCAGACTGTCAATAAAAAGCACAAGAAGAGGAATTTTCCTTTTCTTGTTGGCATCATGGTGGAGCCCTGAAGTAAGAGAGTAATGTCTCTTACTTAGGCAAAGAAATGAGCGAAAACCAGAGTCAACATCACTCGTTTGATGAGCGTTAGCTCAATGTTAGCACTAGCTAGAGCAGAAGGGTTGTTTACAACAGCTAGAAGTGAGAAGTGGGAAATGCATTCTTTTGAACCAGTGGTTCCCAAAATTGGGAACGGGGTGCCAGTGTGGGTCACTATGAACTTTACGAGGGGTCTTGAGATGATTTCTAGAAATTAAAATATAACTGAAAAGCTGAAGCTTTATTTGAAGTATAATTACTAAAAAAAAACTCAACTGAATGACCATAAATGGATATAGGTGAACATGAGCTGGTGTTTTTCTTTATTGTATGAATTATTTAGTTTTTTAAGCATGTTTGTATTGTTAAATCAGAAATATCTGGAGTCGCATGTCTTGACAACTGCTACTTTGTGGGTCTGAAGCTGAAAAGTTTGGGAACCGTTGCTGTAAACGTCGCATAAATAAGACATCAACACTAAAGAATCCATCAACAAACAGTTTAAGATGACATGTCTGGAAAAAGTAAATGTGTGTTTGTTCCATGCAAAAGAATCATAAGCTTTTCTGCCACCAACACGCCACTAAAGCAAAACACACCTTTCCCTTGTGTCTGCCAGCACACAGAAACACACACCAGAGTGGGCGGTGTGTGTTTAGCTCAGTATGAAACAGAAAAAATAAAAAAATAAAACAAGCTGAAATAAAATGAATAGTAAATTTTACAAAGCACTCTAAAATCTAAAAACATTGCTTTTCTTTACAACATGAGGATTTTATTTTATTTTTCCATCTGGTGCTCTCTTGTCATTTTTATCACCAGATCTTTGCAGACAGAGAAACCCTTCCTCTAAAGCTGCAGGGATGTGGCACACTTCAGGAATCTCCTCAGAGCCTAAATGAGTCTGATTCACGTGCAGGCGGCGATCCTCTTCCTCCTACATGACTGCTGAGGACCCGGTATTAATATTCTAGGAAAGTTTGTCCCTTTTCGCCCTTTTGAATAATACAGCAAAGAGCAGCGAAGACATCAGAGTGCTTCTGACAGAGCCATGAAACATTGACGGCTTCTGTGGTTGGAGGATCTGGCTGCCGTGTCTTCTGTTTCCTTTGACTTCCAAAGCATACATCTAGACACTTCTTGATGTCAGACTAGCCTAAAATAACCACTGAGAGGAGTTTTCTCTTCCTTCCACCGAGTAAAAATTTGAACTTGGGAAGAGAGTTTCCATCATTCCACTTTTGGATCTTACCTGCAACGCTCAAGGCCAACTTCACAGCTGCTTCAATGGTGTTATGATCAGTCACAAAGTCAACTAGTCCCAGCTGAAGAGCCTCGGCAGCGGTCACATGACGACCTGTAGGACAGAAAATAAATATGAGTCATTCAGATCTTCTAATTCAACAAAAGTTACTTTAAGACTAGTAAGTATCAAACAGAATATGATCTAAAGGTCCAGAAGTAATGATTATTTAAAAGGGTGTATTAAGATCAATTCCGATAATAAATAATCATCATCTTTAGAACTAAGCAGTAAATCCCAATTAAAAGACCTAAAACTAAACAAATGCTGCCACCTGCTGGTTGTCTGTGGAACAGCTGCTACATTTCTGCAGTAGTTCCTTATAACATCTGGTCCAATCAGTTAAATAACAACTAAAGCCACAAATAAACTAACAACAAGCAAATCATTGAACCTTTAACACCTTAAAATAAAATATAGACCTTCAAAGGAGGAAAAAATAATTTGAAGTCCTTGAGTTAACTTAATTGGAAGCTCCTTTTGTGGCAAAAACAACCTTCAGGTGCAGTCAGAGAACATTTCAGCTGATTATTCTTTGCCTTGGCTCCTTTGCTTTGGAGAATAGTTTAAAAGGACCGTCGAGCAGAAACCGGCGACAGAGGCGTCTATGGAGCACTTACAACGACGGCCTTGCGTGAATGTTTCACCAGAAGGATTACAGTTTTTCTCAATTGTTTACACACATTTTCTGGTACTTGAGACACAATTACCACAACATGTAACCAAGTAACCAACCCCCCTAACCAATTTTGCGAAACTACAAGCACAATTCCTGCTTTGCACTCAAATTTCAAATTTAAAACACACTTTTCTCAAAACACTACACACAATTCTCTGCTGTTGGCACAATTTCCATACAGGAACTAGCTTGTTCTCACAAGGAACACACTGCTATTCAAATGAGCACACTGACTCATCACAAGGGCAAACACCTGTCACACAGTTTTACAATCAGCAAACAGAACTTTAGCATAAAAGGGCAACAGGTGAGCTCTTCTGTGTTGGAGCAATGGATGCCAACTTTGGAAACAGAGGCAGAGCCAGAGGAGTGAGATTAAGAGGAGGACGGGGAGGATGAGGGTGAGGAAGAGGAAGACCAAGGACCGTAATCTCTGAGATCCGAGCCACAGGTCAACAGGGTGCAATTTGAAGGAAACTCAGAAAGAGTGAAAGAATTGCGATATAACTATGTGCAACAAGTGAGTCCCGCAATTGATGCATACACTCAACACTGTGTACAGTAAATTATACATGTTTCAATATAGTAATCATAATGACTGTGCTTCACACTAGTGACCACTCCACGTTTATTTCTGATATTGTCATGTGTGTTTCAGAGAGTCCTTGAGCAAGAGGCAGCTGCAGGGGAGCACCAGTTCATCTTCATTGATGAGGTTGGATTCAGTCTCACAGAAAGACGAAAGAGGGGAAGGAATATCATTGGCCAGCGTGCCATTGTTGAAGTCCCTGGCCAGCGCGGAGGGAACATCACAATGTGTGCAGCGCTTGGCTACCATGGCATCATCCATCACCATGCTACCCTTGGCCCCTACAACTCCGCCCATCTGATCACATTCCTGGACACCCTACACAACACCCTCATTCCACCAGACCAGGTAGATGGTCCAGAACAGCCCAGGTACGTTGTCATTCGGGACAACGTAAGTTTCCACCGGGCTGCTGTGGTTCATACTGTAACTAGTTCACTGGCCACCCACGCTTTTTAGTTGTTTACCTCCCTCCATATTCTCCATTCCTCAATCCCATTGAGGAATTGTTTTCTGCATGGAGATGGAAGGTGTATGACCGACAGCCACAAACCCGTATACCTCTTCCCCAAGCTATGGAGGACGCATGTGGAGATATAGCAGCTGATTCTTTTCATGGCTGGAATCGCCATGCTAGGAGATACTTCCCCCGCTGCTTGGCCAGGGACAACATTGCTTGTGATGTGGATGAGGCGCTGTGGCCAGACCGCAACAGAAGAGAGGATGCAGCATAGCTTTAGTGTTTTACTGTAACTGTATACAGTAAATTTCTGTTGGATGTAGTTTATGTGTGCAACTTTGTGTTGGTTGGGAATGGGATAAACATTGTGTACAATGTTTTGTGGGAAAAATAAAATCATTTCTACCATGTATTTGTGTGTTCAGAGTGTAACAACAATATTCTGAAATAACAACACATGCATGTTTTTACTGTCTGTAGGTGTAACACTGAACCAAAAAGGCTTTAGTCATTATGATGAATGGAGAAGAAGTGTTTTCCATTCATCATAGTGTTTAACATTGAGCACGAGTGTTCTGCTGGTTCTTATAAATGTCTATTTATATGATGGTTTGTGCGTGTCATTTGACAACATAATCACATTTTGAGGAGAAATTACATTGTTTTGAATGTGAAGTTTACTTTTGCAGGTTAAGTGTGTGTGTATTTTCTGGATTTGTGTGTAGAGTTCTGAAAATATGGGGCATGCTTTCAGAAAATGTGTGTAAACAATTGAGAAAAACTGTAACAGTTATGCGGACCAATGATTCAGATGATCCACCCAGAAGAAAAAGATCTTCTGCTAAACATTTAATTGTCTCTAAGAAGATTGGACCAGAATGTATTACTCCTAACTACCAGTCAATTGTAAGAACTAAATATGCAACACGAGGTTCCTCTCTTTTTTTTACCTGTGGTGATGAGCTCCAAGGCTGCTGGGATTCCAACGAGCCTCGGCAGACGCTGGGTTCCCCCCGCACCGGGCAGCAGACCCAGAGTCACCTCTGGAAGTCCTAACCGGGTCTAAAAAGGCAAAACACCAAACTCATGTGTGATTAATTCCAAAGACTAATTTTGTCATACGACTTAAAGGAGACATTAGACTTTTTAATCTAAAGATGGAACAATTCTATGGTCGAATAAAAAACTCTCCACGCATAAAACGAGTTCTACTGATGTATTCTTGACATTTTTAGTGCCTTCCTGAATGAGCCGTTTCATGGCTCTGTCACTTTGTAGCCTCTTTTACAAAAGAATGCTGCCAATTTGCTGCCACGCCATATCGGCATCAGGGAGCTTTAAGACTTTACAAGTGGTTAGACCGTAACGGTAAATGGCCTGTATTTGAATAGCCCCATCTTAGGATTTTACAACCCCCCAAGGTGCTTCACAACACAATCAGACATTCACACACACATTCACATGCTGGTGGGGATGAGCTACGATGTAGCTAAAGTTGGCCCGGGGCGCACTGACAGAGACGAGGCCTGTCACACACTGGCGCCACCGGCCCCTCCGACCACCACTAGCAAGCAAGGTGGGTTAGGTGTCTCATTGGAGTCTTTTTAACAAGCTGCTCCTAAAGGTGTGTGTCCCCCACAGTCCCCGTGCAGTCTCCGGTGATCTAACCTCCAGCTCTAATGAAGAAAAGCTCCAGGAGCTCTGCATTGCTCCAGATTATTATCTCAGCTGATTCCCTTTACAAATGCAAAACTTGCAGGTTTTTACTTTCATTGTCATTATAGTTGCCGGCCGGAACTCAGCAGTAACTCCCCACGTAATCATGACACCTCCCTCTGTTGCGCCAAGGTGCAATGGCCGTTTATATGACTATTACTGCAATATGGCTACCAAGTGAGGCGGAATGAATGCCGCAGATATCGCACATCCTTATACCAGCATGCGCGTTAATAGACACACCCTTGCGTTAATATTACGCTTATTTGCCGGCACAGTGTGCCTTGTTAAAAGGGCTTAAGAAAACAAGCTGGCCACGCCCACCCATCCCCCACTATGGCTACTATAAGCTGAGAAGCTCTGCTCCTCCAGCAGCAGCTCCCTCTTGTATGTGATAGGTAGTTCTATGCTAATTTCCCCATTTGTGACATCACAAATGAAGACGCTTTGAAACGGCTTGTTTTAGACACATAATTGCAAAAACCAAACACTGACAGAAAATGGATTGATGTGTTTTTGTTTAAATTTAGTTTTTAAAGAGGCAGTAGAGACCCACATAGCAGCACAAAAAAACATGGGTTTTACGTAATATGTCCCCTTTAAACAATCTGTCATGTTAGACACAAACTAATCATCAGACCGAATCTCTGCAGCGTAAACTAACCTTAGAGTGTGCGA
This sequence comes from Nothobranchius furzeri, assembly GCF_043380555.1. Classification (NCBI taxonomy): domain Eukaryota; kingdom Metazoa; phylum Chordata; class Actinopteri; order Cyprinodontiformes; family Nothobranchiidae; genus Nothobranchius; species Nothobranchius furzeri. The sequence continues at coordinate 18,048,008 of NC_091754.1, forward strand.
CACGGTAGTGACAGCCAAGTGCTAACTCGAGGCCTCCACCTAGGGCGACACCCTCTATGGCTGCAACCACTGGTTTGGATGACAACTCCAATCGATCAATCATTGGTACCAGGGGCGGCCCAGTCATGTCTGATCTGAACTCCTTGATGTCTGCGCCTGTCATACAAAAATAAAACACATTGATGTTTTCAGAAATCATCAGATATTCTAAATAATAATATATTTATAGGTGCATCGCCTTATTAATGTTCATACCTCCACAGAATTTTCCATTCTGCCCACAGATGACCACAGACTTCACCTCTGGTTCACTGAGAGCTCTGTCCATCAAGTCAATCAGACTCTGCCTCACCACCGCACTGCAGGGATGATGAGGACAATAATAATGATTATCATCATCATCATTATTATCATTATTATTATTATTATAACAGAATTATCATATGGATGGTTGGATTCTTGAATGTAAATGAAGTGTTTCTCAAAGACAAAGCTATTCTCTGAGACAAGCATTACATAGTAAATGATTAAATAGTGTTCTGTATTCCACTCAGACGGTTTACAAATTAACAGGATTTGAAACGCCTGACCAGGCACAGTTTAGAGTACAATTAGAGACAGAGGTGAAAGTTGCCTTCAGCCTTTTTACGTAACAGAGTAGCAACACCAATGCCCTACAAATAAAACACTACTCCTACTAGTAAAATTCATTTACATGAATTATTTCGTTAATTAAAATTTAAAAGATACAAACTGCAAATAAAGCCTTTTCTGCAATTTTTCATGTTTTTAATACAAATACTTCGGTTTATTATATATGGCTGTAGATGATTACACATGACTGGACAATTTTCCTGAGAATGCACCGACTTAATAAAAACATCTGGCCCAGACGAAGGCATTTCCACCACAAGGTGTCACAGATGGAATGGAGTGCTTTTATAAATGCTTCACTGACTGGTTAAACAACACAATCTAAGGTCTGCATTGATCCAGTCCAACGAGCACTTGCTTGGACGCCGTTCTTATTTTGCAACATGTAAGCAGGAAAGTTGCTTTGCTACAGCTGCAGTTTTATAATCATTAAAAATTGTTTATTTTTTAAACATCTAGGCTTTTTATGCAAATATGCATAAGCAACATGAACAACATAGAGCTGGTTCCTTTTAAAGAAAGAAAGAAAGAAAGAAAGAAAGAAAGAAAGAAAGAAAGAAAGAAAGAAAGAAAGAAAGAAAACAACTCTTTAATCACACTGATTGAAAACATCTGACTCATTAACATCAAAGTTTACAGACTTAACTGTAGTGATTAATATAGATTTTGTATCTATACATCAAATGTGGTGTCGATTTAGCTTGTTTAGTTGTTTATAATCTTATGTTAGTTAATCAAGGCGCCACTAAGTTTTTGTTAGTGTTAACTTGGAACACTTGAATTTGATATTCAGATTTGTTCAATGTAATGTCAAGTTTAACACCACAACTTAATCTAAAGGATGAATTCTTGTCAGAATGTGCTGACTGTTCTCGAGATTGCTAGAAATGATCAGGCGTTATTTACGTTTTGTGAGTTTATTTAGAATTGGAGATAATTTCAAAAGGGTCGTGTGTGTGTGTGTGTGTGTGTGTGTGTGTGTGTGTGTGTGTGTGTGTGTGTGTGTGTGTGTGTGTGTTGGCAGCGGCAGCAGAGAAATGGAGTAGTCCTACTAGTTACTGTGTATTTGGATCTAAATAAAACGCCATAAAATTTTATAATCCGAATCGGGCTTAGCATTAAAAAGTCAGCTCTTTAAAATAAACTCATCCTTTTCAAACAATGTCTGAGGCATCAACATTTACCAAGATTACCTGTAGAAGGCATAAAAAATTATGACTTTAAACAAGAAAAGAACTAAATACATGTCTTAAACTTGACTGTATTACTGTTAGCATGAATTTTAATGGAGAAACTAAATGGCAGAGCTTTAACATGAAAGAGGAACACAAACAACATTTATGTCTGTAACTGATAAGAGTTTGACATTTAATTTGAACACACCGATTCTTTTAAATGGTAAACAACCTAAAATACTGTCTTTGACTGTTGATAAACAAAAATACTAGGTTTTATAAGGACTAAAGTCTGGAAACGTCCAGAAGAAAACCCCAGAGAAGTTTATGACCACCCATATCTTGTGTAAGAATCAGCCTTGATGGGTGGATATAAAACAGACCATTTTCTGATATTGTCCTGCTTCTCCGACTGGTAAAGAAGGCAAAACCAAGTGAATTGGTGCAATTTACGACCCTGGGAGAGAATCGTAGGAGTTAACCAGATGTGCTGGAAAAATAATCTTGTAATTTATATGACTGCAGGCCAGTTTAAATGTTCCCCTTTGGTTGCAGTGTGAGAGAAAGAAAAGCTTTGTGTGAAATAGTCCGCTGTCCTTCTTCTTGTGAATCCAACTAAAGTTAATTTGAGAATATGAAATGTGGATGGCCGCTACACCGGACACAATCAATTTAAACAATTTCCTTAATTATCAATGTTATTCATACGGAAAAATGTGGATTTCTTTGATTAGAATAAAGATTTATTTTTTAAATTATAGTTTATTTTGATCGTACATTTTTACATATTTTAAAAACTTTACAACACCTGTTAAAAAACGCTTCATTTGTAATATTTATTTAGACAGAAAACCTAATATGTACAAAAGTAGTTTAACTCTCTTGGAACAGTCCCACATGTCATATTTCCCTTGTATTGAGTAAAATAACAAAATAAATAAAAAAAATGATCATTTATAAATTTATAAAGCATTTGTCTTTCACAGAAAGCACAGTAAGTTGAAGGTAAGATTTTTTATAGGTAAGCTTTTTATACTTCGACTCACCTCAGAGCATTAACAGGCGGGTTTTGGAGAGTAATCAGCCCAACAGACCCTGAAACGCGACTGTAAAGAGCCATGTTACCGAACAAACCATTCGAAGTGTCGCTGCCAACTGCACTTCGAAACTTTTTAGCAGAAACCGCGATAGCTTTGTCTTGTTTGTCCCTCGAGGGATACCGTCCAAAAATCATGCCACTTAGTAAAGCATTGCTGTCCCCTGCTGGACCGGAGTGGATTTTATTTCCCTTTAATAATCATCAAATTACATTTTTTGACAACCATAATGCACTAGTTATTACTGAATAGATAGTTTATAATTCTATCATATCTTACATGTAAATTATAGAATGAATAACAAACTGAATTTTAATAAAATTGCTATTTGTGCACGCAGGGATGTGACGTCAGTGCGGCGGTTGACTGTTGTTCTCAAAGACAACAATCAGAGGTTCAGTCTAGTTCTACCCAGGTTCTACCACCGGGGGAAATGCGCTCGCTCGTCGGACTAGTCATTGTTGTGACCGTAGCCAGCTTGTATTTGTACTATCTGTCTCTGTACCTCCCAGCCCCGCCACGGAGACGTCCTCCTTCCGGAGCCACGACCACGACCGAACATGCGGAAGGAAAGGAGTCCGGGCATCTCGGTGACACTCCTGAGGAGACCAGCAGGTGACCCTCCGCCACACCGGTGTTGTGCTGAAAAATGTACCGTTTTGCAAAAAGCATCCACTAAATATCAGAGGAAATAATGGGTAACCTTCTCTGTTATGTCCAAATTTAGCTAGTTAGCTTATATTTTCGTTGCACTTTAACGCAGACCACTACCAATGACTTAAAAAATAAGTGTTACTAATTAGTAATCAGTGTGTTTCATTCCTTGGGATTTGGTTTGTGATGTTTATTCATTCGTTTTTAAATTTTTGTGAACAGAAAGAAAACCCAAGATTTCAGTGTAGGCTATTTGAAGCGTTAATGCATTTCTAATGTATTTCTTCATTCCAAACACTTGCATGGGCATGAAAAGGTGCATCCAGTGTTCCTAATTAACTGTGAATTTTCTCCCAGGCTGAAGTTCCCATCAGACTTGGAGGAGCTGAGGGAACTGGCTGAGCTCCTGCAGTTCTATAAAACCGAACACACTGGTTATGTTCTGCTGCTGTTCTGCAGCGCCTACCTCTACAAGCAGTCCTTTGCCATTCCTGGATCATCGTTCTTGGTGATTATATGATTGTTGTATTTTCATTGAATCACCGGAAGGTAAAGCTGATGGTAATTTTAATTAATTAAAACCAGGTTTGAGCAATCGGAACAAAACACACATTTGTTTCCTTGTTTTTTTTTATTTGTAGGGCCCACTGCAGCAGATAAGATAATTTATTTCCCATTTTTTTCTTCAATAGTCATTTCTTATCTTCATTTGCAATATTAATTCCTCATTTCTTCAGAGCACACAAGCACAGCTAGTGCCTGACACATCAAACTACCGTTAGATCTTGCAGTCCTGGTCTCATTGTGTCTCTCTCATCACACCTAAAGTGAGAAGATGTAGCAGCAGTCTTTTATGTCTGCTTGTGTTTGTGCAGAATATTCTTGCAGGAGCTATCTTTGGACCCTATGAAGGGCTGTTGCTGGCCTGTGTGCTCACCACGGTGGGCTCCACCATGTGCTACCTCCTGTCCCAAGCCTTTGGAAAGCATTACATCATGAATCTCTTCCCTGAGAAAGTGTCCATGCTGCAGCAAAAGGTAAGTAAGCATCTGAGCGAGATGAATACAAAATAACACTTAAACTGTCATGCTGTTGTCCGTCTTATTTTCCCTGGCTCACCCTTGACTTATCTTATCTCTGGTCCAGGTGGAGGACAACCGGGACTGTTTGTTCTTCTTCCTGCTCTTCCTGAGATTCTTTCCGATGACTCCCAACTGGTTCCTGAACATGTCCGCTCCGATAATCAACATCCCCATCACGTTCTTCTTCTGCTCAGTCTTCATCGGTGAGTTCCTACAGAACTTGAAACTCTGAAGTCCTGCTGTACATTAGCTGAGGAGCGTGGCCTTCCAAACAGCTCTGGATTCAGTTTATCCAGCCGAAAATAGACTTCACCTTTAGAATAATCAAATCACAGCTGTAAAGGTCACTTCAGTGATTGATGTCATTAGCTTGAAAGTAATCGGCACTGCAAAAGTCTTCCAGATCTTTGAAAGTAAACAATCAGTGATGTTGAGATTAATTCTTTTAGGCGCATTACAATCGGCTGCTTTCCTTCTTAGGCCTCCTGCCCTACAACTTCATCTGTGTGCAGACGGGTGTCATGCTGTCTGAGGTGCCGTCTCTGGACGACCTCTTCTCCTGGGAAAGGCTGCTGCAGCTGCTGGCCATTGCCTGCGTGGCTTTGCTGCCCAGTGCCCTCATCCGCCGCTTCAGCCAGGGTCACCTCAGACTGGGCGTCCGTTCTCAGAACGGAGTCGCCACGGATGAGAAAGCGCAGTGACTTAATGCTCCGGTGCCTTCTTCTCAGAAGGATAAATGTATTTAAATTGGTGAGCTGTCTGGAAAACGTTCGACACATCGGTATGTAAATGTATGCAGTGGTTTTTGTCTTCTGGGACCTCGTGAGGATGAACAGAAATGTCTGTTTTTACAGGGGGAAAAAACTGTTGGCACACAGATGGGAGGTTTTTGTGACCATGTTTTGGTGTATGAATGTAGTGAAGAGGAGGATGGATTATAAGGAAAGGATTGTGCTTGCCGTCATGATGAGTGCTGCCGTTGTTGGTGTTCAAAGTGCTCGCTGTACAGTTTTGGCTCTTACATTCTACCTCTGTGATGGCAGAAGGCCTGGCCATATTTATAGACGGCTAGGGTTTGAATTAGTTTGGAGAATACGTCCAAATAGATCCACGCGATCTATGTTCAGCACCAGATCTTCTGTGTGGACGAGACAAATGATCAGAGACATTTTCTTGTTTTATTTAGCCATTCTTGTATAAATCAGATTTTTAATTTTTTGCTTTCACACCAAATTTGACCAAAAAAAAAAAAAAACAATTCACTGTGATCTGATATTTAAGAATGTTCATTACATCTGAATTTTTCCCTGCCTTATGCTTTATAAATTTAGAAATGTGCATAATGTTTGAAGCTTTATTTTGATGCCAAATCCCCCTTTACAGTTTTTTATGAACCTTTTAAATATTACGTGTTTACCTTGGGGAATGCTTTTTTTACAGCATTTTGGGGTTTTAGAAAGTATAATTTTATATATGTATGTAGTTTTGATGTCAGTGTAAATATTTTTTCCACACAGTTGTGCAAAAGCAACTCCAGCGTACGATAAAATCATCTTTATTAGGTTTTAAATCACAAATATGTACACAAGTTGTGCGTTTGCTGTTTTTCCCTGCAGTGAGACAGGGATGGTCCTGTGAGGATGTTTGGTGCGTGACACAGACGTACACGTAGACAGCTCAAGGACTGTTGCCTGTTGGAGCTGGTGCAGCAGCCGGTCGCCATCTTGGATGGGTTCCCATTCACCCCTAGTGCATTTATTTCTACTGCTGAAGGTGTTTTACCCACTAAACAACATTTTATTATGCATTTCACAAAATCAGGTATGATAGTTCAAATATAAATACATACAAATTTTATATAAAATCCCAACAGGTAGGCTAGAAAAGTCAATAGTTTTCCCATGTGACGTGTTTTCAATACTGCACCGGTTGTTGCAACTGTAGACGGCACAAAAGACGGGCATACTTGCTCACTCTACGCTGACTCCAGTTGGGTTTAGAGAGTGAGGAACCCATCCAATATGGCAGTGACGCTATTATGCTCTCCAGTGCCCAATGGGGTGTCTACGTATCCGTATGGTACGTGAGGTCATCATTCTTTCACAGGTGTAAAAAAAAAAAATAGTTATTGAAATAATAAAAACATGGGCAAAATTTTCTCTTTCAAATAATCTTTATTGCTCAGATCCAGGTTGCTCAGCAATACAGTTCATTCACAACTCAAAACAACAGCTCAGCTGTTACCAGAGCGACGTAGCTCGTCCGTCCGGCTCACAGTCACAGATTAGCTTGAGGTGTTTGGAGCCTTTTGGCCTGTGGGTCATGTTGGACTTGAGGGTTATGTTTTTAAACCTACTGAGGAAACCAAAAGAACCTCCCAAATAGTGATATGCAGTTAAGAGTCAGATCCATGTAAGATTAGTGCTGTTTGACGTGTCGTACGTCCTCCATCAGCTGCATCAATCTCATGCAATGCTTTGCATTTAACAAGAAAATCAGATAAAAACAAAACACTGCAGTGGTTCTGCATACATGTGACCGGATTAAATCCTTCATCACCTGACCCATAATGTTTTGAATGGTGTTGAATCACTCTTTTTTTCTTCCCACATATAGAGCACATTTTCAGGCCCGTTTACCCTCTTAACCCTTCATCTTAACAAAAGAAAACCCTTTTTTATTTTTGCTTTGCTCTCCGATTTTAATTCCAAGATCAGTTCAAAGTCCTAGCTAGGTTATTTTTTTTTCCACCACAGATTAACAACTAGTAACATTGGTAGTGATCTAACAGGATTGGAAATTATGAAATCCCAGCTACTGCACCAGACTACATCCTTTAATCATGACGAGAAAACCGGATCATCAGAAAACAAACGGAAGCCATAGCTATTCAAACACCGTGTGATCCGACTCTACAGTGATGTGTGTAGTTGTGGTACGCTGGTACTGAAAAATTAATTCCTAACAACACCCCACAAAACCTAGAAATACCAGTCCTTAGAAATAATAATAAAAATAAAGATTACTACCATCCTTACACAGGGTATCCGCAGGTCCTTAAAAAGTCTTAAATTTGCTTTTCCAAATTTAAGGCCTTAAAAATGACAAATAATCCTTAAATAGTTTCCAAAGGTCTTAAATTACCAAAGACCTAATAAACAAGATTCTTTTATTTCCATAAAATTTTCGTGAATTTCTAGTTAGTTCAGCATTTTTTGTGTTTGATATTGGCGTAAGTGGAACCGTACACATTCGGTTGGTTGTGAAAGGGGGCTATTTTTAGATGAGCATGCTAGTGGGAGTTTGCACCATGGGGAAGTGCAACATTAATGGTAACTGGATGGCTAATCCCACGTTCACAACGTGGTTAGCACCGGTTCCAGGCAATAGCCGGAAATTATAGCTTAAATTTAATTTAAAAAAATAGCTTAAATTTGGTCAGTGGCCTTTAAAAAGGTCTTAAAAAATCTTAAATTTGTCTCCCTTAAACCTGCAGATACCCTGCTTACAGATTCACCCTCATAGCAACCAGGATGTTATTCAGCCCCCAACTAGAGGGAAACCGGTGATTCAAAAGAGCCAAAAACACGAGAGACAGAGGCCCAAGGCGTCCTCTGCACACAGGAGAAACTTATCTGGACAAAAAGATTAAGTGACAACTTTCAGTGCTACAATGAGAAGCTGTTTTCTTCAACACATGCTCTACTAAAGTGATACAGACCACCGCAGGAGTCACGGGACATCGGTCAGGTCGGGGGACCCTGATCAGGTCCGGTGAACTTTATCATCAGTATGAGGTACTGTACCGGCTGTGGGGGAGGCTGCAGCCTCAGGCATTGTGTGAGTTTGATAGACCTTTCTATAAATGTTTTTTTTACTGCAAGTTTTGTGTTCATCGGGACAAAAAGATGATCCGCCTCATCTGATGACAAAAGTCTCCAAAAGTACAAATCAAGTTACAAACAACGTCTCCAAAAGACACTTTTTCCTAAATTGATATATTTTTTTCTATTTCTTTGCCCTACGTTGGATTTTAGTAGCTAAACTCAGCCATGGATTCTGAAATGTACAGCACACCAAGAAGTCAGATCAGCAGACGGGTGGGAAATCTGCTCAGAGGTCAGTTTGAGGAAAAGCTGCGACGCTCCGAACTTTCCCACCGACTATGCCGACACAGGGCCAAACTGGTGTTAGACAGAGAGAGAGACGGGAAACGATGCAGTTACGTGAGACTCTATAGTACATGTTTACAGATATACAGTTTTCTTGTTGCACACAGTGACATTTCAACGACTAGAGTTGTTTTACATCCTACACAGAAGACTTGGGTTTTACACCTCGTTTGGATGTCCCGTCAGTGTATTTTTGCTGATTTCTTTCTTTTTTTTCCTTCTTCAAATGAATCCAAGATCATGCTGGTAAAGATTAAGTCAGGTTGTTCAAAAAATCTTCTCTCATAAACTTCATAGTTTCTCACGTACAGTTTTAAAAATAACCTGAAGGTCAAGTTGGGAACAAAAAACAGGAGGTATAGTTGGTTAGTTTCTGTGTGTTTTGTCTTTCTCTGGTGGTGAATTCAGTACACATCCACATTCAGAACCACATCGGGCAGGGATGTACCCCAAAGATCCTGCTCTTCATTTCTTTTCTTTTTTTCTCCTTAAATCAACTTAATCGTTTATCTTCTTGTAGAAGTCAAACAGTCCAACAGAATATGGTTTATACAAAGTTTCACTAGTCGGCTGGACCTGAAGAGTGTAGACATTACTGCAGATCTTCTCATTTCATTAAAAAAGGAAATTAAAAACGCTCAAAATGATCAGTTAACAAGGCATACAAAAAGGGGAAATGAAAGATTGGACTGAGGTACCCTGAAGCCTGAGGTAGATCACAATACTGACATGCGCACTGTTCACATCCAAAGTTAACGCGGTGGTTCACTTTATTCTTCTCCTAGTTTTTCAGGTTTTTATATTATTCATAGTCTAGTTTTCAAGAAAATAAACACTTCCCTTCAAAATAATATGGCAGTGTCCCACTGAGGGAAAAAAGAAGGACTTTGTTTTCTTTTTGTTTCTTATCAATAGATCTCATCACAAAATAGGAAAAAAATAGATTCATAAATATTATTTTTACTCTTTTTTTATATATATACACACACACACATATGCGCACGCACACAAACACACACACACGCACGCTGATAACACGTGAAGGAAGCTGTGCGAATTGGCAATAACCTTGCGTCTGGAAGATGAAGCTGATGGGCGTTGTCTGAGGGGTGACAAAATAAGGCAACAAGCTTCCATGGTCTCCAAAGTAAAGCACAAAAGGACACCATGACCTGCATGTCCAGCGTGCTCGCAGGGCAGTTGGCCAGCTCAACAGAAATTATTTTTAAAAAAGAAGAAGTAAAAAGCCAAAAAATAAGCAGAAAGAGCAAGAGTGAGGGTGACAATCTGCAAGTGTCGTGTGCCGCTGGGCCAGCCTGCTGGACACGGCAGGGGTGGTTTTCTAAAAAAAAAGGCTGCATATTGTACATTCACAGCTGTCATGCCGTTTTTTTTAGAAGAAGCTCCCTGACAAGAGAGGTTTAAAGCCAAACGCGGTCACGTTTCACGGCCGTGTGTGTTCCACAGGTCATACAATAGCCCCGCCTCCTTCCACCACACCCGTCCCACATCTGGGCCCTCACCTCACACCGTGTGTCGTCCCCTTAAGTCCAAGCGTGTGTCGATGCACATTCAAAACAAAAGGTCGCTCACTTACAAAGGTGCATGCTTTATCTTTTTTTTTTTTCTTGAATCTAGGACATCGAGTTTTGCTCTGATTATCGAGAATAATGCCTTTTTTTAAACATCTGGACAAGACTGAATTTAGACATCGCTGTACAGGCATTGGAGTGTGAAACTACCTGCAAAGGTAAAATTAAAAACCCCCTCTGTTGCATTTAAGTGGCAGTCAGTTCAATGTCATCAAAAGGCTACGAAACAAAACCGCTTCTCCACATCAACAAAAATCTGTAACCGATTAAAAACACATCGCTGGATGACCAAAGTGACAAGAAAGTGAAGCAGAAGTTAGCAGAAAAGAAAAACAACTTTCAAAAAAGAGAGCCATCTGAAAGAGGCGTTATCTTTTGCATTGGCACACACACAGGCTTGTTACAAAAACTCGTTCATCATAGCTACTGAGGGCATTATTTTTATGATTTTTTTTTTAATTCTGAACTGCAAACAAACTAAAGAACTGCTCTGCGTGGCTTTCACAGTTCAGTCTCCTGAACAAGATAACCATTAAAAAACTGCACTTAGCCGAACTGTTGTTTGGATTAAATCAGAAACAACAACGCTTGATCTAAGTGTGTGTCAGTGTACGTCTCTAGTCTGAATTAATACTGCTAAGGATATTTAATCTGATGATCTAAATACCTCAGACAAGGAGGTGCCCTTGGTCACTCTGGTTCTAACTCACTATGTCAGTCAAAATGCCTCGTGTGCGCTCGTGTTAAAAGACTTTATTTGTTCGATCTGTTTGTTAGGCGTATATTAGTCCAACTAAAGAGATAACGTTATGCAGGGCGACGTATTTCCTGTTTTACCTTCTTTTTTTTTACGAATGAGTCAACAGTTTCCGATTTTTATGCTGTTTCCATCATCCTTTCTTCTTTTTTTTTTTTTTTTTGGTCTTTCCATTATGTAGCATCAGTACAGTTTCTCCTACCCTGTCTGCTCTGCTCTCGCAGGGCTGGCAGTGCATGCGACGCCCTCAGCCTTTGGCTCTCTCACTTGTTTCCCCCCATAGCGAAGTTCTTTGGTTTTGATCCCAGTGCTGTTGGTCAGCCCTGCATGTCCCCCCTTGGCCTTGGCCTTAGCCTGGGTAGGTCTCTGTCCATCTGGGAGGGCTACATTCATTGGCTGGCGCCTGCTGGAGCCACCTTGCTGGTCACTTGGAGTGATGTGGTGACACGGCTGCGCCCTGCTGGTGCTTCTGTTCCTGCTGTTTGACCTGCTGAATGATCTCCCGGATCTTCCTCTGTGCAGTCTGCCGGAGGGAATTGGAATTTAGATGGAACCAAGCACCAACTACAGCCTAGTTGAGTCTTTGTGTAAAAGTCACTGAAACACACATTTAAGCCCAGTTCACACAAAGGAAAATCATGCAGATTTTCAACCCGATTCTCCCATTCTTAAAGATGCACCCATTTCCTGTAATGGCTCTAAAGATAATCTTAGCAGATATTCCTGCCGTGTGTGTTGTGCTAACTTGGTCTTTCCACTAGACGCATAAGTGGCGGAAAAGTAATGGGCGCGTATTCCCCACAAGCTCATCAGCACATATCTTTACATCAAGAAACATTTCAGACAAAAATTGGCAGATAAAGTGTTCCACGCAGCTTGTCACAAAATCACAGGATTATTCCAAGACCACGTGAGCACAGACAAGAAGAAAGACAGCAACACGTGTCCAAAAAGGTCTGTTTTCATACCTCGGCTGCAGAGGTGTCACAGGTGATGATGTCTTTTTAGTAGTTAAGCAACAAGAAATCTGCACGTGTATTTTGTTTTGAAAGTTACAGATGTTCTACGCCGCTCTCATGTCTGACTTCCTTTCTGGCTCGATCTAAACTGCTGAGCTTGACACGTTCGGGAAGCGTAGCGCGTAGAAAATAAGACTTGGAAGTGTAAACTTAGAGAAGCGACACAACACTTCATGGCTGGTGGAGACACACCCAATGACCACAACAGCAGCTAACTGCTACATACTACGGTTTGTGGACATCATACAGTATTTTTGATTCTGGTGGAAAAGCCCCTCAAGAGAGATCTGGGTCACTCGGAAACACATCAGTGCTGCTCGGATCATAAAACCAGGATTTTAAGTGCGTTGGATTGTCTCGGTATGACCAAAGAATGTTCCGCCTGTTGAATGTGACATATAGCCAATCAGAAACGGAGGTGACAGAAGCGCGTGGCAAGCTCCTCTTCCGCCATGTTTGTTTACTTTAAAGTCCCGTTTTATCTCGGTCAGTCGGTCTCTTCGTCCGCTTATCCAGAGTCGGGTCGCGGGTGCAGTAGCCTAAGGCGAGAGGCCCAGACTTCCCTCTCCCCAGCTACTTGGGCCAGCTCCTCCAAGGAATCCCAAGGCATTCCCTGGCCAGGTGAGAGACATAGTCCCTCCACCGTGTCCTGGGTCTACCTTTAGGTCTCCTCCTGGTTGGACGTACCCGGAAAACTTCACCAGCTTATCCTCTGAAAACATCGTCACCGTCGTCGTCGTCTCCCTCCGCTTATCCGGGTCCGGGTCGCAGGGGCAGCATCCCAACTAGGGAGCTCCAGACCCTCCTCTCGGCGGCCTTCTCCACCAGCTCCTCCGGCAGGACCCAAAGGCGTTCCCGGACCAGATTGGAGATGTAACCTCTCCAACGTGTCCTGGGTCGACCCGGGGGCCTCCTGCTGGCAGGACATGCCCGAAACACCTCCCCGGGGAGGCGTCCAGGAGGCATCCTGACCAGATGCCTGAGCCACCTCAACTGGTGGCACATCCTCGATGTGGAGGAGCAGCGGGTCTACTCCGAGCCCCTCTCGAATGACCGAGCTTCTCACCCTATCTCTAAGGGAGAGCTGGTATATCTGTGATGTTTCTTTTTATAACCGCATGCTTTAATTGTCCGATAATTGAAAATCCTGCCGTGTGAACAGGGCCTTAGATATTTTGCATCCTGAGAAGAAAAATTAGCTATAACAAGTTTTCTGTGCAATGGGCAAACACTCTTCCCTCAAGAAAATACAATTAGACAAATGGGAGCTCCAAAAACTCTATACTAGTGTTTGCTCGGTTGCCACGGAGACCTACAGTGGGGCAAAAAAAGTATTTAGTCAGCCAACGATTGTGCAAGTTCTCCCACTTAAAATGATGACAGAGGTCAGTAATTTACATCATAGGTACACTTCAACTGTGAGAGACAGAATGTGAAAAAAAATCCATGAATTCACATGGCAGGATTTTTAAAGAATTTATTTGTAAATCAGGGTGGAAAATAAGTATTTGGTCACTTCAAACAAGGAAAATCTCTGGCTCTCACAGACCTGTAACGTCTTCTTTAAGAAGCTTTTCTGTCCTCCACTTGTTACCTGTATTAATGGCACCTGTTTGAACTCATTATCTGTATAAAATACACCTGTCCACAGCCTCAAACAGTCAGACTCCAAAGTCCACTATGGCCAAGACCAAAGAGCTTTCGAAGGACACCAGGAAAATAATTGTAGACCTGCACCAGACTGGGAAGAGTGAATCTACAATAGACAAGCAGCTTGGTGTGAGAAAATCAGCTGTGGGAGCAATTATCAGAAAATGGAAGACATACAAGACCACTGATAATCTCCCTCGATCTGGGGCTCCACGCAAGATCTCATCCCGTGGGGTCAAAATGATCATGAGAACAGTGAGCAAGAATCCCAGAACCACTCGGGGGGACCTGGTGAATGACCTGCAGAGAGCTGGGACCACAGTAACACAGGTCACCATCAGTAACACACTACAACGGCAGGGAATCAAATCCTGCAGTGCCAGACGTGTTCCGCTGCTGAAGCCAGTGCATGTCCAGGCCCGTCTGAAGTTTGCCAGAGAGCACATGGATGATACAGCAGAGGATTGGGAGAATGCCATGTGGTCAGATGACACCAAAGTAGAACTTTTTGGTATAAACTCAACTCGTCGTGTTTGGAGGAAGAAGAATACTGAGTTGCATCCCAAGAACACCATACCTACTGTGAAGCATAGGGGTGGGAACAGCATGCTTTGGGGCTGTTTTTCTGCTAAGGGGACAGGACGACTGATCCGTGTTGAGGACAGAATGAATGGGGCCATGTATCGTGAGATTCTGAGCCAAAACCTCCTTCCATCAGTGAGAGCTTTGAAGATGAAACGTGGCTGGGTCTTCCAACACGACAATGATCCCAAACACACCGCCCGGGCAACAAAGGAGTGGCTCCGTAAGAAGCATTTGAAAGTCCTGGAGTGACCTAGCCGGTCTCCAGACCTCAACCCCATAGAAAATCTGTGGAGGGAGCTGAAAGTCCGTGTTGCTCGGCGACAGCCCCAAAACATCCCTGCTCTCGAGAAGATCTGCATGGAGGAATGGGCCAAAATACCAGCTACTGTGTGTGCAAACCTGGTAAAGACCTATAGCAATCGTTTGACCTCTGTTATTGCCAACAAAGGTTATGTTACAAAGTATTGAGTTGAATTTTTGTTATTGACCAAATACTTATTTTCCACAGTGATTTACAAATAAATTCTTTAAAAATCCTGCCATGTGAATTCATGGATTTTTTTTCACATTCTGTCTCTCACAGTTGAAGTGTACCTATGATGAAAATTACTGATCTCTGTCATCATTTTAAGTGGGAGAACTTGCACAATCGGTGGCTGACTAAATACTTTTTTGCCCCACTGTAGATGTGTAGCTATTATCATCCATAACAGCAGTTGGTCTCCATGACAACAGATAAGGAAGAATCTGCCTGGAATGTTTAATAAAAAAAAAGCCATGTAATAAATTTGGAAGAAGGAATTATGAGCCACAATATTTAATATTTTGTAATGATTTTTTTGTTGTTGCATTTTTTCAATTCGTAGATGTGATCGTTTTTTTCTGGCTAATTATTTTCGAGGTGAGACAGGGTGAGAAGGAACATAAGCCGTCCTGGAAATTTACAGAGGTGAGCCAATTAGAGTTTAGTGTCTCGCATAAAGTTACAAAGTTGGTTTAAAGTTGGCTGTGATAACATTAGACTCCCCATTTTCTCAAAATAAGTTCAAGGTTTTGTCAGATCACCTTTGATTAACTTTAACTAAAAACAATTTAGCAGAAAAGACTCAAATCAATAAATGTTTCCTTATTTGATCACAAAAGTGTGTGACAACATCTAAATTGACACAAAGACACCTAAAATTTCATTTTTTTTCTCTCTCATTTGAGCGAGAGACCTAATGGAACCTGTGTCGACTGACTTTGTGCGTACCTGACTGGCAAAGAAATGCCCGCTGATTTTCACAAAGACCTCGTCGTTCTCGTCAGGAGTTTGGTCCCGCGGCACAATGACCTCTGCGCTCGTGAGGTTCTGCAGCTCATTTACCTGAAACACAGACACACAATCCAGAGATTAGGATCTCACCTTCAGTTTCACCTCCAGCCTCACAGACATTACTCACTGTCAGAAAGAGTACCATGTTACCTCACAGAAACACACAAAAAAGAGCGACATCTGACACGTTCACCGCCTTTTTTTATCTCAAATGTTAAAATATAAAGTTCAAATAAGCGGCCACTCACCGTTTTGCCACCTTTGCCAATGACCCTGCCGGCTGCTGTCGAGGGAACCTTGATGTGCGTCTCCAGTTTGACCTCCTCCTTTCCTGAGAAGAAGTTCTCCTCTTTCAGCTTCCCAAATATCCGACCTTGTGCCTGGAATACAAAGGAGGGTATGAGGCAAGGAGAGACTGGGGAGGATGGGGACACACAGCGATCCGCTGCTGTTAACTAATAATACAGGTCAGAAATGTGGATTTGCAGATTTTGTTTTAATTTCTTGCACGTGAGGTGGGTGGTTTTACCTTAAACTGTGCCTCTGGAGTTCCAGTGATGATAACCATCCTCTCAGCAACATCTGGGCTCTCAGCTGGGGCGATCTGATGTAAACATAAAGAGATAAGTCACACATCAGCCCCTGCTCTTAATTAATCAGAAAGCGCTTCAGTGCCCAGTCATCTGGCAAATACTCAAAAACACAGAAAGATTATTTAAGACTCTAACTGATAAACTGCTTCTGCTTGTGTAATCTGAGTCATTTCCTCTTTCTAATCACCACATCTGCCCCAGCTGTGGTCAGCGGAGTGCTGCTGACTCAGCAGGCAGTCATTTCCAGTTTAATAACATCTGCTTAACGACAGATGAGAAGCTTTAAAATAAAAATCACGGCACGTTTTTCCTCACATTTGTTGACTCACGCAAGCAAATTGAAGAAAAAAAATCGGCATCTTTCTTTTGCATTCTCGATAAATACCAAAAGCAGCGTCAGCGTGCAGGAAACCCACCTTGATGGACGCCCCAGCGAAGTGAGCGAGTTGTTTGATGTGCTGGCCCTTTTTGCCTATCAGGGCCCCGACTGCCTGAGTTGGAATAAAGAGGTAGACGACCTCCTGTTCTGGAGCCTGTTGCTGAAAAAACATAAAAGATATTTTACTAAAAAAAATAAAGGATTTCAGATAAAAACTATTTAAATGGCTTGCATAACACCAAGAGGGTAAGCGTCCTCTTCTGCTTGTGTCTGGAATTATTGCTATTAGTAGTGTATGTGTTTTTGTTTTCCCTCGCATGGTAACACTCATGTAGTTGAGGTTTGTAAATTGAATTTTTACGAGCTGCGGGAAAACTCTGGGCTGAAAAGTCAACTGCCAGACATACTTGTGGTGTTCTGGTGGGAAAGCTGACTGAATATCTGTAATCTCCTACTATTTACAGCCTCACATGTTAAATTTTTTTCATTTTTGATGCATTTTGCTGCACGGACCATGACAGCAGTATGGTACATTCCCCATAAAACGCCACATGAACCTACTGAGTGCTGGTGAGGCATGGCACTTGCAGGAGGAACTCCGTACAGACCCCCAAGATGTGAAGAGTGACTCTGTAATAGACAAAGAGGCCATTAAAACACACACGCGCGCGCCGCACACACACACACACACACACACACACACACACACACACACACACACACAGTGAATCACACACCGATCACTTTGTGAGCATTCTCACACAATGTCTCAGACCCAGACCTCATTGGGCTGTGAGTGGAGACTTTGTTTTAGACAAACTGACTCATCCCTGGAGAAGACCGGGGAATTCTGCGTGTTTCAAACAGCAGCGAGTTGGAAAACTTGAGTCAACGCTCCACATAGAACCAGTTTTTTTTTAGGATGATTTTTCTTCCTCCTGAAACCTTTTATGGCAGAAAGAGAGGACTCACTAAGAATGGGTTGTATCCCGCTGGTACTACAGGGGACACTGCACCTCGTGGTCCAGCAGAAGGGGGCAGCACCGGCAGGCCCGAGGAGAAGATGCCCAGGCCTGGGATTAAGTTGGCCTGTTGCTGTGCCGAAAGACAGAAATAAAGACTTCGGTCATGAGAAAAGGCACAAAAAAAACATTGATGGGTTAAAATTTTAAAATGAGGTTTTGAAGGAGTTCAGAGAAGAAGCTCGGATTTTGACCATAAAGATCCATAGGAAGCCTTGTAGCTTGCACAGCTTCAGTGGTAAGAAAATATAAGAAGAAAATGTTAAATGTGTACGAGAAATTTCTATTTCCTAAATACTATTTTAAAGGTAGCATCGAAGATATTTTTGTGGCTTTTTTTTGTTGCCATTTTGATTAAAATGTTCTTCACATACTGGTGGCAACCAGTAAATTTAATGTTTTTTTTTAATAAATAATTTCAAATCGCCTCTGAAATGTATAATCCCGGGAAAACATCATCCAATCCAGTGCTGGTCCCCCTTCTAAATGATTAGATCGTAGCCCATCCATCAAACGCTGCACAGAACTGTGCACGAACCAATCTTTCTGGGCAGAGAAGCAGACAAACACGAAGTTAAGCAAGTTGTTGCCTGTTGTCACAGACGGAATACCCCGTTCTGTTCGCGAATCTCATTTAAGAAGTTGTTTTGCATGTTTTGGTTACAATCTGGTTCGGTTTTTCTTGGGAAAATTTTAGGTGATGGTGATGGATTGTTATCTGGGAATGCAGCTAAGCCTCAACTCTGTCGTTAGCTGTGAGCAAGCAGAAAGAGTTTGCCCGGATTGTCAATGGCACTGAGCTCATTGTGATTTTGGAGTTCCAAATAATCCGAAAATGCTAAAAACGGCCTAGTTTCTCACTCAAGAAGAACCACACGCTACACATGCTAGCATACTAACACTGGTGAGAGCAACGGGACATGAGGCCATTGGGAGAAGGTTCGGTTCCGAGTTGGTTCTGGAAAGTTTGACCGTAGCAGCTCAGCCGAGTTGTCCTAAGCCGGTGTCGGTACCAGAGCGGCTCGGTCTCCTGCGCCTGCTGATGACGTCACATTACGGCCAATCCACTCATCTTTCACACATACTGTACGTTTTGGAAAGACATCAGCAGATTTGTTAATAAATTCTTGTTTGTTAACACCTAAATGTTTTCTTTATAATTGTAATTTGTTAATAAAACACCATATTATCTTTGTTTTGTAAAGAATGCGAAACTGCATAAAACCAACATCAGACTGCCAAAAAACAACAGTTCTTATATGTGAAGCCTTATCTGTTTGTATAAATGGGGAATTTGTCTGTATATTTTCTTAGTTGTTTTGTAAATACATTCATTCATTCATTCATTCAAAATGTTGCTTGCTGTCTTTTCAACAAAGTCCTTAGAATTTATTTTGCCCCATTTCATCAAAACCAAGATCTTTAGAGGGTCACCGTTTATCAGTGGATATCTTTGCTTTTATTTTAAATTTCCTTTGAAAATTCAAACATATTTTCTGCGAAAAGTGTTGATTTTTGGACTACAGGACTACAACCACTAAGACTACAACTGTACATTTGTTCTGACCAATCAAAATCGTCTTTGTCAACGTGCTAACATAACTTTTGCGAACGTGGTATTGTAACTTGCGTAAGTCTTACATTCAGCCAATCATCTACTGTGACGTGTTTGGCAGACACAGGACCCTGAGCCGATCTGGCTGCCCGAACAGATCTGGTACCGACAACGATGTTTTACATTTTCTGCAACCATCAGATTCTGTGACTTTAAGGGGAATCTGAAAAAAAGGGGTCAGACCTTTGAATTGTTTGTTTACAACATGTATCTTGCTTGAACAGCTTTTCCTAAGAACAAAAACTGTACCTTTACGTATTTTTTACAAGACTGACTTAATGCAAAAATCTCTACATATAAATTTATATTGTGAGAAATGATTCACAACATCAAATTTCAACAACTTAGGACTCTTTGACATTTTTGTTCTTCTGTAAATTATATTTTGCAGATTGATGCTCAATATTCTTATGAATTTTTCACTTTTCTGTTTTCCTAATTGGTATTTAGCTGCTGCAACACCACAAAGTCAAGTCAGCTTTTCCTGTTTTGTAACAAGAACCTGCAGTCTGACTTCTTGCATCCATGAAAGCTGTTTGTACTTTCCACAGCATCACACTAGAGGGCCCCATCGGCTCACCACAGAGCCGACACTTGACCCTCACAGGTGTCGGGGATGCTCCTGCCAGCCAAGAGCAAGTTTACCGCAACCTAGAGGATAACCTAACTTAACTATTAGATCAATAATAAAGCAACCTAATTCTGCTTCTCTAGTTGTTTTTTTATTATGAGGATCATTAGTTGTCACTTTATCAGAGTTCATCTGTGCATTTCTTCAGTGCAACAACGATCGTGGAGCATGCAATACTCCTCCTGTCTCTCTCTGTCTGAGCTCGACCTCAGCGGCTGCAACGCTGCTGATGTCATGGTGTAGTGTGAAAGAGGAGCTGGGTGAAAGAGCAGCCTACAGATATCAGATGATGCTGGGAAACGCAGTGTGCTACAACAGGAACACAGACACACACAGCGGGGAAGTGAGCGTGACTCAGAGGCTCTCCACACACACACACACATACACACAGAGACATGCTGAGCTCAAACACTCAACTCACTAATGAGCTATTCAGCGATCGTTTACTCTTATCTGTTTACCGAGCAAGCCTCACTAATAAATGCTGCTGGTAACGCACACTGAAGGGAAGGCGATATCATCCCAGAGTTTATTCGTCTCCGCCGTTTACCTGTCAAGTCTGCATGAGTCACTTGACGGTCATGCCAACACAAACCATCAGGTGGCCTGCAGAAGGTGACCTTACATTTATAGCAGCAACGTCGTTCTCATAGGCTTCCCTCAGCTTCTTCATGATCTCCTCTTCAGCTTTACAACAAGCCTCCAAGCTCCCCTTCACCGTGATGGTCCTCTCAGGGTTGTAAATGGTTAAATCTTGTAACCTGAGACGGAGATACAAACATGATGATGCTCTGCGTGTGTGTGTGTGTGTGTGTGTGTGTGTGTGTGTGTGTGTGTGTGTGTGTGTGTGTGTGTGTGTGTGTGTGTGTGTGTGCGTGTGTGTGTGTGTGTAAATGCTCAAATGATCCCAAATCAGCTAAAATCCAAAATGCTACTTAATCTTTAAAAACAGCTTGAGTGAATAATGACCACAAACAACCATGACTGCTTTTCATCTTTGCATGTGATCAGTACCCAGTCAGAGAAACTGGAAACTTCCCACAGCCATCCTGACTTGGATGTTGGCACTAAAGCTGCTCAAAAGTTAGAAACTCTTACATACGCACATTTTCAGTCGATTAGACATAACTAACTATAAAATAATTCCTTTCCTTTCACATAGTGCAGTTATTTTCCAACTAGCTACATATAGCTATAAATAGCTTGTGGATATAAAAAAAAAACAAGCAGTTAAGATGTTCTGTCGCATTTGTCTAAAAACCTCAGCCAACAACGTGGCTTGGTCTTAAACCAACAATTGGACCATCCGGTGGTCCAAGGGCGTCAGTTTGTTTTCAGAATTGCTGGGGACAATAACCATACACTTGAGTGGGGTATAAAAATTGCTGGGGACAATAAAGTAGGCTAGCACAGGTGTCGGCGGCTCTGGAGCCGCACGCGGCTCTTCCATCCATCTGATGCGGCTCTCTGTGCTTGTAAAATAATGAATGGATATTTAAATAAAATGCTTTATATTTTACTGCATTAACATCTGTATGCCAATTCTAAATGTAAAGATTGTCTGCGTAAACCTGAACAGGTCCAACCCGGTCTTACTGAGACCGGGTAGATGCGTCACGCTTGTGCGTAATCATAGGCGCTTCCTGAGCTGGAGGATGTCAGATTCTGGGCTTCTCCTCAGACGGCTCCTGGATGCGTCGCCACATTGGAGACAGGAACAAGCGCTATTCAGCCAAAGTTTCATAATCAGATGTGACAGTGTGAGTGTCCTGTCACAGTGTCCCGATAGATCATGCGCCCTGGCTACTTGGCCAAGGGGTTGTCCCTTTGGCTGACTGGTTAGAGTGTATGACTCTCACCCGGGAGTCTGGGGATCGAATCCCGCCCGGGCCCTCATTTCTCCACCCTGCCACATATTGACGGATAGACTCAAGGATGTAGGTTGTTTTGAAAGAATTACCCCGACGCGCACTGATGCGCATGGATGAGCTGACATTTTAATCGTTATGCACATCGCAGAGGTAACTTGATTCCCATCAGAACATCAGAGCTTTATACTGGACACTGCGTTCAGCGTGGCTCGGAGCGCCCACGGTGGACAGTGGGATGAAGATCTGTAAAGGGGTTCGCAGCGGAGTGCAGAACCACGGTGCATGCAATAAGATTTCCTCCCACTGAAGCGGTCTGGAAACCCGGTCTCTATGAGGAATGTGTCACTTGGAAAAATGTTCTTTTTATGAAATTATGAAACTTTGGCTGAACAGCGCTTGTTCCCGTCTCTAATATGGAGACTCATGACGCATCCAGAATAGCTCTTCAGCTCAGAAAGCACCTGTAGAGACATTTGATCACGCACAAAGTTTATGTGGAGCAGAAGCGGTCGGGCCACGGCAGGTGAAACGTTCCTAGCCTACATGAAGTGAAACTGTTTAATTGTAACATTAATATGTTACTGGACATGCTGGTCTGGTTTGTTAGACCAGTGTTTGAAGCGGAACACACACACACACACACACACACACACACACACACACACACACACACACACACACACACACACACACACACACCAATTAAAATAATGCTGATGGACCAGGTGATGGTTTACGTATTTAAATGATGATCAGGCTGCTGTAAAATGTAATCTCCATCCACATCCAGACAGAATTATCCTCTATTCTTTCTCTATTTGCTCTGCTCTTGTCTGGGCTGACGTAGCTGATGGTGCGCGCTGCGCGCCTAACTAGCGGCTGTGATGCACATTTTACGCATTTGGAGAGGTGGGCTGGATGCTTTGCTTTTACTGGAAGATGGTCCACTTAACGCACGGGTGTAGACTACATATTAATGACAAATGAATGAAAATTAAACTGGGAGTTTTTACTTCATATTTTATAAATAAAAATGACGGGGGAACACATTTATGATGTCTTTTTAAACGAAACAACAAAACAACGCTGACAAACTACAATGGACCAACAAACACTGGGGGACAAGACAGGGGTTTTAACACAGAGGGGAGCAATCAGGGGAACAGGTGACAGGTGTGAGGAGTGAGGTCTGGAGGAAAGACAGGTGCCATTAATAAACTAAATGGGGAACGAACTTAAGCAGAGGGGAAGATAAACCATAATTTATAGAACACTAAATAACTAAACCTAAAGACTAAGGGCAAAGATAAACAACTAATGACTAGAGGGGTGAGGAGGACCAATACAAACCAATAAGAACTACACGGGAGTGACTAGGAGGAAACATGAGGGAAGCCAAGAGGGAGCTGGAGAACACAAGGGGACACATGAGGGGAACGCAGAGGACGAACAGGAGGGGGCTGGGGACCAAGGGGACACAGAACATGACACTCACTGAATTGCCTCATTTCTGCACGTCGCTGAGGCCATCGCTCATTACCTGCTCACGCATTGTGCAACACAACACCACTAGTGTGAGAGGCTCCACTTATAAATAAAAGAACCTAATAGAAGGAGAAAGAGCCGGCTGCCACCACTTCAACTTTAGGACAAACTACCAGAGTACCAAAATGAAAAAGGCCATTTGAAGCCATGAACAACAAAAGATGTTTGGGCCAAGAAAACAGGGACTGGTGTTTAGCGTTCTCTTGTTTACTGTGGCAATACGGGTTCCCATGTCAGAGGGCATGGCCTAGGAATGATAGCCAGCAGGAGGTCAGACAGTTTTGTCTGGATTTAAATGCTCGTTTAAATGAAAAATCTGTTTCCCAAAAAACATTAAAAGCAAAACCCATAAATCAAATATTATAGAAAATCATCTTTGGACTTGGAAGCAAAAACAATCTGGTTTTATGAGACATGAAGGACCCTCCCTACAGACTGAGGACATCATTTGTGACGCTTTTCTCAAACAGACCCTCCTCTTCTCGATCTTTACCTCTGTGCCTGTTCCTTGGCTCATTATGTCCTCTGAGCTCACAGAAAACGGAGCCATTCATCAACTCCAAAACGAAGGAAGGTTGGTGAGCACGCTCTGTTAAATGGGGTGTAATCAACTCCTCTCTGATATCATGTCCCGGAGAGAAGAAGCTGCAATCAACTCTTTACATCAGCTCTGTAACAACTCTTTTAACCACAACGGCACGTCAGGAGATTTACGAGCATGTACGAAGGGTGGGGACGACTGTCCGTGTGTTAGGTAGTCTGTGGTTTCATTGCTTTCACTTGAAATGATTATGCTGCCGACTTACGAGGAGATGGTTATCTTGGTCCCGGTCTCCTCCTCAATCTTCTTCAGGTTGCGACCCTCCTTCCCAATCAGCCGGCCCACCAGGCTGTTGTGGGCGAGGATTTTCAGAGGGATGTCCTCCGTCCTTCAGACACAAAAACACAAAGATTCATAGTTTAATGCTAAAACATTATACCATGCCTGTATCATTGTATCACTAATGTGCTTGGGATGTATTGGATGCAGTTTTTCAGGATATCGTGACCCCAATCATCAGCAGGCAATAAAACAAACATTACAAATCTAACAAAAAAAAGCTGCGACATATATAGAAGTGGAGGAGTTTTAAGTATCTCGGGGTTTTGTTCACGAGTGAGGGAAAGATGGGGCGTGAGATCAATAGGCGGATTGGTCCTGCGTCTGCAGTGATTCGGGTGTTGTACTGGTCCGTCGTGGTGAATTGAGAGCTGAGCTGTAGAGCCCTGCACTGGAGCCCTAGGCCCGGAGGTCAGCCCGGCCCTCGGGCCGACGACTGTGTAATTACCTCGGACACGGGCTGGGCCGGGCGCCTTTATTTTTAATCGAATTCATTAAAAAAAACTGAAACACTTGAACGCAGCAGCATCTGCCTGCTTCTCACGCACCGTTAGCTCAGTTAAGGTCTGTGTGGTTTATAAACGCGCCTATACAAACGAATTCTCAAACTGCTGATTGAAACATGTGCCCCTATTCTAATATGCCATTTTATGTCCACTCTGATGTCAGAAATCATTCGATTATTCTCATGAAAACGGCAGCATTCTATTTTTCTGTGAATAAATTCGCTCTGCAGTTAAAAAAAATACAGCATTCATTGCTGGTTGTTTTCTAACTGGAGAGCGCATTTTCAGAGCGGCAGATTAAATTTACAAACGTGATATTAATTGGGGGCGTTTATTTAATCTGCCGCTCTGAAAATGCGCTCGCAGTTAGAAAATTAGAACGCTGCTTTTTTTTTCCAATTGCACAAGAGCGCATTTTTAGAGCAGATTAAATTTACAAACGCATCCAATTAATATAGTGTTCGTAAATTTCATCTGCCGCTCGGAAAATAGCCTACGCTCTGTTAGAAAAAAAGCTGCATTGAATGCTGTTTTCCCTTTTTTTTTTCTTTTTGTATTTTTTTTTTTTTTTTTTTTTACTGCAGAACGCTTCTCACAGATAATTAGAACGCTGAGCATTATATCACGCTAAAACATTATGAAAGGTTAAAAAAAAAGTCAGGCTCGGGTTCGGGCCGGGCCAGAGAATCCTGAAAACCTTTTCGGACCGGGTCGGGCTGGGGCTCCATCTCCTCGGGCCGGGCCGGACACGGGCTCAGTTTTTAGGCCCGTGCAGGGCTCTACTGAGCCGGAAGGCAGAGCTCTTGATTTACTGGTCGATCTATGTTCCACGAACGTTGGGTTGTGACCGAAAGAATGAGATCACGAAAACACGCGGCCAAAGTGAGTTTTCTCTGCAGGGTGTCTGGGCTCTCCCTTAAGAGATAGAGTGAGAAGCTTGGTCAGTTGATGTGGCTCGAGCATCTGGTTAGGATGCCTCCCTGGTGAGGTTTTACAGGCACGTCCAACCAGGAGGAGAACTAAAGGAAGAACCAGCACATGCTGGAGGGACTATGTTTCTCGGCTAGCTAGGAAAAGCTTTGGGATTCCCCCGGAGGAGCTAGCCGAAGTGGCAGAGGAGAGGGGAGTCTGGGCCTCTCTGCTTAGACTGCTGCCCCACGACCTGACTCTGAATAAGCGGATGAAAATGTATATATGGATGGACAAAAAAGCAGTGATCTAGAAAAATATATTATTCAGGGATAATTCATAATTATACTCATCCCAATAAAACCTCATATGTAAATCTTAGGAGTGTAATGGCACACCTGTAATCCCGGTTCAGTGTGTAACACGATTAGGTTAATTTTGGTACGGTGAGGGAACAAAGTGAAAAAAGGTTGTGTAAAGGGCTACAGCTTTAATGTCGTTTAAAATAAAACTTTACTTGCAATGAATTCTCCGGCAAAAAATTCTCAGATAACACAAAAATGCATAAAATGCTATTTTACAGCCGTTCACTTCCAGTGTTCCCGGTCAACGAAAGACCTAGGGAGTGGCACCAACACCAGCCGGCGTCATCCAGGTAAGCTGGATGTTTTGAAGGATGCGGCTTCTTAAATTGGACATCACTGCATGTGTTGCCGGTTAAAATGCAAAACAACGTCAAACGTCCATGTGGCGTAGGAACTCAGTACAAATCTGTGTCGAACCAAATCTTCCGTACCAAAAATCCGAATACCATATGCACCATTACACACGTCTCCGTTATTTATTTCTACCTAGTTACACGACAACATCAAATAATATTTATATTTTTATTCCCCCAGAGTCCTTTGCTTTTGACTGAGGCCTACTTCTACCTCTCAGAGCTACTTTAGCTTGTCCTCGAGCTTCGCTGTGCAAGAAATCAAATCCAAACCTTTATTTTTGTGCTTTTGTTGAAAAACTCAACAACATTAAGTATTCAACTGGGGTTTGAGTCGGATTTTTTTCCCACCTAATGAAAAGATCTTTAAAAAATTCACGTTTTCAAGTGTCTGTGACTCGGTTGCAGAAACATTTGAGGGTTTTAATGATGTAAAGAGTTTTAAATTTCAGAGACAAGAGACTAATCAAGCCCATAAGAAAAGTTCTCAGTTGGCACAGCAGGCATGATATTTCCTGGAACTGAAAATGTTTTTTGTATTTGATTTGATGCTAATATGTGGATTCTAGTTTACAGTAAACACGACAATGTCAGACACACTTCAGATCTGAAAGCAGTGCTGCTGTTAGAGAGCAGAAAACAGGACATTTTAGAAAATACTAGTGAATACAGTGAAACTACAAATCATCATGTTTTCTAACCTTAATCACACCCTTCCAGCCATGACTTCCATAACAGAATCACGCTAAATGGAATAAAGAGCAAAGATCCTTTGCTAAATCCAAATAAAGATTATGATAAAAGATTACATTACATTAAAAATAACGTACACCCTGAATCACGTGCTTCATGTCCATACCGAAGCAGGTGGGTTCATACATATTTGAGAGGAAAACACGATTTTGTACTCAAGGTAATTTGGGAGGAATGGAAGGTGAGTCGCATTTTCTGTTGTTGTGTTTAATACAGATAATTTTCCATGACTCTGAAAGAAAAATAAATCTTGTAATATTGTGGTGTACTGATGGCGGGTAAGAAAAACAGACCAGGTTTTACAAATGTGTTATTCAAGTCTACAATTTTAGGTACAGGATGGAAAAAACTAAGAAATTTAATTATAAGCAATTTAAACGTTGTTTTTATTTAGACTAAAATTAAGTCCTACACTTGGTAATGAAAAATCAAGGGAAGTTGTTTTAGATTCATACTAAATATGTTAATTCAATTCCCTCTAAAAACATAAAAGAGTAAATAATCATCAGATTGAGCGTTAAAGTGACATCTCTGGATCATAACATTTTGTTTTGAGAGGCAGTTGCAGGAGTGAATGTGGGTTTGAGTTGTGGTGTGTGTGTGCGCACGTGTGTGTGTTTATGTTGGGCAGGGGGACATTACGTTGGGGCATGCTTTAATCTGTAAGTATAGATCCATACTGCAGGGTGAAATTAGTTTGGGATGAAGGGTGGGGGTGCTACAGCTGGGTGGGTTTGGTGGTTTGGGTTTCAGTGGGTCTAGACTCGATGAAATCACAGGGTGGAGGTGAGTGTGTGTGTGTGTGTGTGTGTGTGTGTGTGTGTGTGTGTGTGTGTGTGTGTGTGTGTGTGTGTGTGTTTGTCCTTTTTGCAGGCGTGGCAGCGTGGTGTCATGACGTCGACACAATAATGAGGTGTGGATGTTATTGTGGCTTTCAAGAAAAAGGATTTCTGCTTTGAATGGTTGATTAAACCATCTGAAACTGATTTTTTAGCTCTGTTTTGTCAAATAAACCTCACAACAAGCTCAGACCTGATAAATCTGCACCGTTTCATCCTATATTTGCCACCTCTGAAAGTGGGCAAAGAAACAAAGGCCTCAGACCTTATTTTCTAATGCGCTTTTGTGCGTTATACAGTTTTACACATCAACAGATAAAAATAGCCAAGTCAAATTGGAGGCACGCATCAGCGCACACTGGTGCACAAACACAAGGCATGATCAAAAACAAGTCGAATACACTCCGATTGAAGAAAATGAGCCATGGTGTCTCATTTTAAGGTGATTGAAAGGCTATGAAACAGTTTTACCCTTAAACACTTCTATTCTCTCTTAAATAAAGCATTCTGTTATGTAAGATAAAAGAGTGTAGGATAAAAGACAAACACCCGTTTAAATCTGCACTGCATTTGTAAGTGCTGCAGGGAGCGCAACATGTAGCCGTCAGACGAACTGCAGTACTCCGACGTTCAAACCCATTTAAAGTTAAAGTCTCATTAGTCATCACACATTGGTGAAATTCCCATTCCCGTGGGGAGCGGTGAGCTGCAGCTGTGGCTGCGTTCGGTAACTTTTGTGTGGCGGGAACAATTTTGGCTCTGATGGTGGGGCAGGATCCCTGAGCTTCCCTGGTAAGGTCTATTCGGGGGTTCTGGAGAGGAGAGTTGGACTCCGCCAAGGCTACCATTTGTCACTGATTCTGTTCATACATTTTATGGACAGTATGTCTAAGTGCAGCCAAGGTGCTGAGGGGATCCATAATGGTAAGTAAGTAAGTAAAAGTTTATTTATATAGCGCCTTTCACAGATAAAAATCACAAAGCGCTGTACAACATGATAAAGATCAGGGCAAATACCTCTAGCCAATAAAAACATCGAAAAACAATAGCAGTGATAAACGTAGAAAATAAAATCATGAGTATAAACAAAGTGAAGGTGTGAACCCAAACAAAGCCATCTTTTTGAAACATTTAGGGAGGGAACGCCTGGATGAAAAGGTGAGTTTTTAGATGATTTTTAAAGATCTCTACAGCGTTAGAGAGACGGAGATTTGAAGGCAGACTGTTCCAAAGTCTGGGTGCAACAGTCTGAAAGGCCCTGTCCCCTTTGGTTTTCAGTCTGGTTCGAGGAACAGCCAGGAGGTTTTCAGATGTGGATCTAAGGTTCTGAGAGGTGATGTGTGGGGATAAAAGCTGGGGATATGGTGGCCTAAGGATCAGGTCTTGGCTTGTTTTTTAAATAAAGAAACCAATTTTTTTTTTCCACAAGACCTACGAATAACCTTGTTTTGGCATCCAAAAATGCAAACCAGAGAGGTAATGTAGAGTTACTTATAAACACGCCTGGAGTAAATGTTAGAACTCGCACATTTATTTGTTTCTTGTCTTCTTCCTGGCTGTAAAGCAATCAGAAATTATGTCTGAGTGCCAAAAATAAGCCTTACAGTTTCACCAGCAACCATGCTAGCAGGATTCATCTTCAAATGTGCATTTCCAGTCGTTAGCTTAGCCTATCTACTGGCTAACTGAAGGAGAGCACGGCCTCCTCGTGAACACGCAGATATCACAGCATGCATTCTCACGAGGTGGTACTGATCCGGACCCCTTCAAAATATATGCAATTGCGGCAAAAGCACTGGATTTAATCGGTTTAGTCAGGAGATGAGAACACTGGATATAGATATAAAAAACGGTTTAATTTTAACAAAAATATTACATAATGCAGCTTTAAAGGTTGGTGCTTAAACCAAACAGAGGCTCAGAGAGGTGGAAAAGGTGTGGCATCTCGTTAATAGCGTCAAACCCAATTAGATCTGTTGTCCTGGTCTCTTAAACGTTAAGCTGTGATCACGTGTTGACCTGTGTGGTCCACAAAGATTTAAGGATGAGATTATAGCCCTGCAGACATTATGCCTAATCTTCCTGTGTGGATTGTATATGTTCGGGCTTCAGGTCGGATTATCTGCAGGCGTGTGAATTGTTGTGTGTGTTGCAATGAAGGCTCACATCTTGGTCTCGTTGGCCTCCTTCTGCATGATGTCTAGGATCATGTGACAAGCAGAGGAGCAGCCTTCCGGTGTCGAGTGGATGGTGATGGGTTTTTCTGCTGCACCTGCATTTTCTTTCCGATGAATATCTACCCTGGAAGTACAAATAAGGGTCCACCTTCACAAACCAGGACACTTTGAAGGGAAATGAAGGCAGCAACCAAGTAAGAAAGATGCATTCTTACTTGGATTGAGTCTGTTTTGTGACATTCTTGATGGTAAGGCCTTCCTTTCCGATAATGGCTCCCACAAACTGAGTAGGCACGAGCATTCGTAGGGGGAAGTCGGGCTGTCGAAGGCGTGGCGAGCCAAACCCTCCCGACGGCCCGGGCTGAGGGGGGCCCTGGTCCCGAGAAGATCTACCTCCTCGCTTTGCTCGGGAAGCCTGGATGGGTGGAGCTGCGTCCATGTCCATGATGTACGACACGCTGAAGGAGTAGTCGTCAAACTGGTGTCCCGTCAGCTTCTCAATGGCTCTGAGATGAAAAGAATGAGACACAGTATTGGCCAAGGAAGGAAAAATAATATTAAACTATACTGATGGAAGATAATAACATTTGTTTTGAATAAGGATTAATTTGTTTCCCAGATATAATCTGACTAAAGGTGGAGAGAATACCTTAGTATAATTAGGGCTGGGCAAAAGAACAATAGAAATATATATTTCGAAATAACTTCTCCTCACTGGACATAAAACAACGGGTCAATAAAACTTTGATATAAAGATTGGAGCCACACGGTTCAGTAGCAACCAAACAGACATGCTGCTAATGGCTAATTTTTGCGTAGCTGTAGCCCCCTGCTGCAGATAACAGGTCACATGGCTGGTTAAAATAGAAAAAAAGAGCTACCTGAACGTGAATTAGCCAAATGTAAGATGTTCTAGGAAAGTAAGGTTGGGGAAATAATCCCAGAGGAGCAGTGGAATGCCATTAGTACAGCATTCAGGGATAAACTTTGGTAACGCTTCCTTTTACAGTCCACTAATAACAAAGTACTTACATGGTAAATACATAGTAAGTTAAAGTGTATTGTTGTGTAATTAAAGTGTATGATAGTAATAAAGTGTGATTATTGTGTAAAGCAGTATTTAATGGGAATGATTAATAAAAATAAAAACTAGAATCGAACCTGAGTTACATGGTAATAACTGTTTAAGAACTCAATAATACACTTTAACTTACTATGTAATTACTATGTAAGTACTTAGTAATTAGGAGACTCTAACAGAAAGTGCTACCGAAACGTTCAGGGTTCATTATTCTGCCCACGGACAATTCAATACACGACCTTCTGGGACCTCAACTTCTGATCAGTGGACATCCACTCTCCCCATTCAGCCATGGCTAAACAAGATCTAAACACATTTTCAAACTAAATGCTTTTAAATGTTTTTACTCATTCAGCCAGAATTAGTTTCAGGGGTCTTTTAAATAATTTTTTAAGGGTTTGTGTTTTAAATCAAATTTATAGTCCCTTTATATAACATAAACATCCTTATCATGAATTTCTGTTGTTAAATTTATGCTGGCTGTATCCTATTGAAGCTCATGGCAAATCTGCAAGACAAGCTAGTTAAAACATGTTTTTTACAGTTTGAGCAGCTTTGTTATTCTTCACAATTTCCCTGTATAAATCGTTGGTTGTTATGATAAAAAATTGCAGTTTAATATATCATATAGGAGACACACACAGCGATATATGAGAAGTGAAACAAGGTTTGTAGGATATGCAGAAAGTGTGCAACAATTGTTTAAACAAAATTGGGCAGGTGCATACATTTGGGCACCACAAAAACAAAATTAACTGGATGGGTAGATCCTCCTTTTGCAGAATATATGTGTGCGTGTCTACGTAAATAATGTTTTTGCAAAGGAATTCTTTGTGAGCATCAATACATGTAAATGCCAATTATATCAACTAACAATACAATATTTTACAATTTCATCTTTTTTTCTTTCAAAAATTTACCAACTCAGCAAATGAAAAATATTTTCTGAGTTTTTTATCTTAATCATCCATTAAGGACACTTACAGCGCCATAATTTCTTCCCATTCGTTAAGTTTCACACAAGTACATAATACCTTATATAATATACAATATGCAGTTTATAACAGAGGTGTCCAGTCTCTTCAACAGAAGGGTCAAAATCGTCACGTTAAAACTCCATGTGGGCCACAATTTTTTATTTTATTTGCATCATTCAAAAATAGGCATAATTCTGCATATTAGTAAGAATCTTATCATAAAGCCTTTCACTCTACATCAACATCCTGCTGGAGAGAAGGAATTCCACCATTCTAGAAATTCAATCGGGAGCACAGAATCCTTCAAGAGCCACAAATGTCCCTCAGGCCACATTTTGGACATGCTTGGTATAAAAGAAACATCAAAAACTTTAAATAATGTTGGTAAAAATCTCATTTGTAAACAATCATTTTGTTTGGATGCAAATGAGAGGTGCAAAAGTAGAAATAAAATAGTCTTGCACAGCCTTCTGGTGTATTGCAAGATCTGCTTTGGAGAAGACACAATAAAAAAAACACAAAAAAGGGAAAATAAATAGAATACATCTATTCTAATTGTTTGTGCTGCTTACTCTTTAGCTTCCTCCTTGGTTGCGTATGTAACATTCACCACTGCTGTTTCAGTATCAGTGTTCACTGTGAGACAAGAAGACAAAATAAACATGAGACACATTTAAAAAAAGGTTTACACATGCACATTGTACGCCGTTGTTGCTGTAGGTGAGTCGGACACGCGTCCAGGTTCCCGTGGTGACCCAGAAAGCCGCTTGTCTGTGTGAATCCATTATAGCCATCACCACACTGGCTCTGCTCCAGACCCTGCTGCTTCCTCTACAGAAAGGAGCTGCTTAACACAATGGCCTCTCTGCCACTCGCACAAAAACGGATTTGAGTTTGACAGAGCAGCCCAAACAAAGCAAGTAATCGCTGATTAAATGAAATGAAGTGCACAACCGAGACACACCTTGGCGAGGTATGTGGTCCAGACCGTTCAGGGCAGCACTGAAAATGTGACTCCTGTTGGGACCATGCATCCTTTAAAAGTCTGAACCAGAGGGAGACGTCCATTAGGAAGTTCATTGTGTGCTCCGTGCGACAACAAGACACAAGTATTTCTGACTTTATAAACTCAAGAGTCACAGGTTAGAAACTGGCTGGACAATTCAAGCCAACTTCATGTATTCCTATTTCATGTATGGGAAGAGCGAACATCAGGCAGACTTCGCTGCTTGATTGACTGAGCTTAATCATTCTCTCTGAATCATGATGGAAAAAAAAGCAAATGGCATTGGTAATATTTGACAGGATGAAATTATAATTACCGGTACTTGTGAAAAGACAGCAAAGTCTTTTTATTTTCAGGGTTTTATTCATTTCTTCTAATTGGAAGCCCTTTCAGGCGCATTTCCACTAACGGAGCCTTCGGGTAATTTTACAAGTCCTTTACAATATAAGTGTGTCTAAAACACAGGAACCTTTTCTGGGCAATTCTGGGAAGGGTAAATTTAGCTGTTGTGTCTCAATTTAAATTCAGCTTTTTCAGGACTTTGCACAGATGTCAGCATATCGCAACTGATGCGGCAGGGAGTGATATCACTGATAAGTGCCAAAAAGCTCCCACAGTAACATTAATAACATTAAAAGTTGTATTCTGTCGGAGTATATCATAATTTAACCCATTCGGAGGATGAGAGCAGCTGCGTTATGTAAAATGTGGCGTTCAGTGATCAGAATAAGCTCTGTTTTTTACGGCGCTCTCTGAGACAACCAAAGCTCGTGAATTACGTCATTGTGGGGGAATTCCGCACTTTTTTCCAGTGTCAGGAGTCAATGGGAAAATTTTAAAGCAGGGCGATCTGCGCTTATTTTCTTTTGCTTCTGTTCTGCTTCGCAAACAACTCTTTTCCTACTTCTGCTCAGCAACTCCACCGGGCCATTCCGAGTACCTACCCCTGATCAGGCATTAAGAAAGCTCCTGAAAACGGCCGTTCGACTGGCCCGGTCAAGTGGAGACACGCATGTTGGGAAGTTCCTGTAAATTTACGCTGAAGTTCCGGTGGAAACACAGCTAACGTTCTACTTCACTATACGTCTCAGTAAACAGATCGCTGGTAAATGTTTTTTAAGAACCTTTTGGAAGAAACACCAAATCCAAAAGGGACCCTCGATAGAAACAGAACTTTTTCAAAAAGGCGTCTCTGTGAGAGTCCTAAATGTCAAAACAATGGTTTTAGAGCCTTCTAATTGCAAGTACAGTTACCAAAGCTTGTGGAAAATATGCAAGTGCATTAACAATATCAGAAATAGTTTAAAAAAATAAAAAAGTAAGGGTAAACAAATTTAAAAGAAAAGAGAAAAACGAAAAGCAGTAAGTTACGAAGAGTTAACTCCAGTAAGAGCGACCAGCTGGCATTAGGGAGGGTGATTGGACAGAATCTGGCATCATGCCTGACGCTGTCGTTGCTCTGCCTCAAACAACCTTCCCCGTGCCACACACAAACATGGGACTTCTCCAAAAAATGCCAGAGCAGAGAGCATAGACTCAAGAAGAGGGGAGTGACAGGAGACAGGAAAATGGACGGAAACCACAACTAACGGGGTGCGGATCCAAGTGGAGGTGGATATACTGGTCATTCACTTTAACTAGTGATGTTTGAAGAGCTCAGCTGAGGAGTAGAGGAGAGAGGAGGAAATGCTGTTAGAATGAAGCGAACTGTGTTAACAGCGTCTGGGAAACTCTGAGTGGAGTAATTTCTCTGCTGGGTTCTCTTTTAGCACCTGCCATGACAACAGTGGGTGGTAGTTGGTCTTGGCTGTTTCAACACACAGAGACACCATGAGTGGAGAGAGTGAGTGCGCCAAGATTTATCTATGTGTGCATTTCTAGGTGTTGTTTGTCCGACTGCTTGTCTCTACTACTCTTGCACGTGCGTGCGTGCGTGCGTGTGTGTGTAAAGCAAAAATGGTCCACACACACAGTCAAGACAGCACAGAATCTTCACCACAGGCGTCTTCAGTGTCATCGCCTGTAACCACATCGGAGCATCCCCAAACAGATGCAACTATCAAACACACACAGGCGCATCATGGCTGGATGTCTGCCATGTCTGTCCACTTCAATACTTCAATCTAAACTAGCGAAATCTAAGGAGCCTGTGGTGGTAGACCCGATTTAGAGCTTGGATCCAATGCAAAGGCTCATGCCTCCAGGCCAAAACTCAAAGGCAGACAAGATGATGAAGACTGATTCACACGAAGAAGACAGGTTATGTTTAGATCACAGATTTGTGGAGTTATGATGATGATAATGAGGAAGTGAAGTCACATAGGGAGACTTGACTCACTGGGAGGTCTGGGTGTGTGTGTGTGTGTGTGTTGTTAAAAAGACACATATGTATAGAACAGTGGAAGCCAGATGAAGATGATGAGTTGATGAAGAGTTCTGTACCTTGTTCCACGTTCTCTACAGTACCATACTGAGCTAGAAGGCTGTCCAAAACCTGATGAAGAGACAAGTATTCATGTTAGAGACACAAGTCTTATACTGGCAACTTTTTAAAATTTTTACACACTTTATGATTGACATTCAGTCATTACTGAACTGTGAACTGTAAACTTGTATGGTTTTGCCCTGGGACTGGGAGATCAGGGTTCAAATCCAGTCAGGTCATACTAAATACCAGGGATGTGTGTTTTTGAAATTCTGGCGATACAATACATATCACGATACAGGGGAGACGATACGATATATCACGATATATTGCGATACATTCAGTCAGACGTTACAAGCAATTTTTTTACTGAATTTATTGTAAGAATGTTCAATAAACAGTCCAAACTGATACGTAACATGTTTAACATGAGGTATCTGAACCATGATGGAGGGATTTACATTTCAATGGTGGAAACAAAACCCGTTGCACACTGCTGCCAACTAGCAGGTGGCGATTGAATTGCACAAAACAAAACAAAAATACACAAAAGTTTGCATGTAAATTCTTTCAAGAATTAGATCCACGGCTTTTGAATATCGATGTAAAAATCGCAGGAAAAAATATCACGGTATACTGCCATATCGATATTTCCGATACACGGCTTTCGAATATCGATATAATATTGCTGGAAAAAATATCACGATATATTGCCATATCGATATTTTCTTACATCCCTACTAAATACTTACAAAATGGGACTCAGTGCCTCCCTGCTTGACACTCAGCATTAAGGGGTTGGATTGGTGGGTTAAACCACCAAATAGTTGCCCTCCAGGGATGGGTCAAATGCTGAGATTATATTCACCCGTGTGCGATGATGACTACTTTACTGCAGCTTTGAGCAGTTATTCTGACTGCTGCATTTAATGGTCGATAAATTGACCATGTACCGTAAGTTTATAATTTCGGATCATAATTAATTTAATTGGCTAAATTATGTTTTTCCAACCAAAAATCACACATAAATAGATTTTTTTAGAGTTGTAAGAGTCTGTGTTATCAGTCTTTCTAACGCCATTTCTACGATCACATTTCTTTTACATATCTGCACCATTTTCTCTCTTCCTTTATATTTTAGTTATAAAGGTAAAAGATAACAAAATTATGAGGAAGAAAAAGACTGATCAAATACTAAAGATGGTTTTTCATTGTGAAATGTCCCAGTCTTGATGTTCTATTTTCATAGTGCCCAAGGGAAACCAGCGAGAAAATCTCTGGCGGTCAAAATGACTGCCTCAGACCGAAAAAGGTAGAAATGATGATATTTTGTCTGTATTTTGCCCAAAAAACGTGAAATTCATTTAGAAAAAGTCAGAGATGAGCAAGGCTGTAAGTTTTTATTTGATAAAGTAAATGAAAATGCTAATGCAGAACAGAATGACTGCCATGGACTTTCTAGTGCTAAATCATCTCGTATTTTTAAGTGCTCTATTCCACACATGCAAGGTTTTTTCAGCGTCATACCAGTACTCCTCTGGTTTTTAGGGCAGGTTGACATGTGGTGGAATAACTTCTCCCTTCACCAGCAGCTGTTTCACAGGCTCATTGGTTCAGGTTAAATCATCGTGACTTAAATCATTCTGGTGTTTTATGACTATGTGTCTTTATTAGGGCAGGAAATGTAAATTTAGGGACAGAAGCAGCTTTAAAACAAGGGAAACACAAAGGTCAGGTCTGGTTTGGAGCAATGAAAAATTTAAACATGTAACTTTTCCTAATAAGTTATTTTTTTCTGTTCTGATGTTGATATTTTTAATTCCCAGGCGAAATGTTGTGAGTTCTCCCGTAGAGTGCAGACAGCATCAAATGGGAGTGTTAGCAGACAAGAAGACACACACATGGGAGTGTTAGCAGACAAGACACACACACACACACACACACACACACACACACACACACACACACACACACACACACACACACACACACACACACACACACACACACACACACACACACACACACACACACACACACACACACACAGAGAGAGAGAGAGAGAGAGAGAGAGAGAGAGAGAGAGAGAGAGAGAGAGAGAGAGAGAGAGAGAGAGAGAGAGAGAGAGAGAGAGAGAGAGAGAGAGAGAGAGAGAGAGAGACAAACTGACCTCCCACTGTAGATGGGGGGGAATGTTCCGGATCTGGATCTTCCGACTCCTGCAGAGATGAGAGACACAGACGGAGTGAATTTAACAGACCTGAACCACAAACTCACACACACTTACAGTCATTTGTTAACAGCAAAGCCAGCAGTGTTCACTCTATATATAGATCATGGTGGACGTGCATTTGCAATATCAGCAGCAGGAGCAAAGACATCTTGTCGAGGGCAGAAATGCAGAATCAGACCTGTAGGATCCGGTAAGAAGTAAAACTCACAGCTCGTTTGGTTAAATGGACTGTGGCACCAATCAGAGGGCTGCAGCTGGGTGCTGAGGGAAGTGTTGGTCTGAATCCTGGTAATACCGTCCCACTAGCATGTGATTAAAATGCATTAGGGATGGAAAAAATAATGATAAACTGAAATTTGTGTTATGATACTGAATAGATACTTAAAAGTTGTGGATCGATTTTTTTTATTGAGAATTTACATGCGAGCATTTACTGTATTTCATGGTGCAATTTGAACTCCAACTGCTAGGTGGCAGCGGTTTTTACCACCTTATTTCTCACGGAAAGATCTCGCAACAACACGAGATGTGTCGTGGAAGAGTCTGGTCTGAGTTTTCAATTGAATCTAAAAATCACAAATATCATCTTGCCAGTAGTAATTTAAAACATTGTATTGTCTCCCG
This sequence comes from Nothobranchius furzeri, assembly GCF_043380555.1. Lineage (NCBI taxonomy): Eukaryota > Metazoa > Chordata > Actinopteri > Cyprinodontiformes > Nothobranchiidae > Nothobranchius > Nothobranchius furzeri. The sequence goes on from NC_091754.1 coordinate 18,086,544, forward strand.
TGTCGAGAGTCTTGCCAATAAACACTCTAAATAGCAACTTTTGCAAATATGACACACCTCAAGAAACTAGTTGTCACTTCTGTAATTCTGAGTGAGAATTTCTTAATTTTCCTGCGATTTTCATTTTACAAAACAGTCACAAACAATCACAGCACAGAGAAACATTGACTTAAATCACATTTTGACAAAACATTAGATTTCATCCTTTTTAACAACAAGCTTGGAAGGTCATCGCTCAGCTACAGATCTGAAATCAGCCACAATTAACAGACCGACTCAAATCATCATTTCTATCATCTAATATTAATAGGATGGCAATAATAACCTTAATTTTAATGTCTGATTATCAGGAGAATAAATATCTATTCTACAAACCACAACAGTGGGTTTTATGCCTCAGAGAAGAAAAACAACTACCTTGATATAAGAAACTAATAAAAAGATGCATTGATTCTAAATGTTTTTAACTTAAGCAGCAACAATAATTAAATTTGACTTGTCAAGATGATGGATTTAAAAAAATTAATCAAAGAATGTGGTGAAGAGTATCTATTTTTGCTCATAGGATCCAGCGCTTCCTCGCAGCCTCTGAGGGAGAGTCGGCCCAAACAGCAAAGCCACAAAAACCGAGAGGGTGCTCGCTGCAGAACCACAAAGGCGGAGCTGCACCATAAGGTGGAGCTGCACCAGAGTCAGCCCCGCCCATTCACGCAAACTCAGCTTACCTACTGACTTCCGTTTTTGTTTCCAACTTTATCGCAAACTGACCTGACCCACATGAATTACGGCTGTTACTAGTTTACAGTCGTTAATGCTATGTTCTATGCTCCAATTAAACAAGATGAATATAACTTGCTACATGACAAAGACTGAATATATCTCGAAATGAAAAGGTTTCTTTTAGCGAATATCTGTCCACAGCCGGTCTAACAGCAGTGTTGTATAACAGCATGTCTGACTTTCTAATTGCCTTTGGTAGTCTAGTGGCGAGATCATCTGCGTTATGTTTTGCTTTCCCCTCAGCTGATGCTGGTTCGATTCTCGGTGGGGTCATCAGCAATCTATTTAGCCAGCTGAAACTTTTAATTTGTTTATATTTTAGTTGTAATGTTTATTTTCAGCAAAATATTTATGTCTCTAAAAGTTCTTTGAATTTGATCGTTCCTAAACAGCATTTTAGTCGAAACTCTGCTCACAAATGGACTCACTGGCTAAATAAACGAACAAATAAATAAAAAAAACACATTAGTCATTATATGTTAAACGGTATACCAGTAAATTGTTGTAAACATAGTACTGGCAAGTGTAGCTAGAAATGAAGAAAAGAGGTTGTACACTACCTAAAACTTAAACTAAAGGGAGGTGAACCTGCGCAAAACTGCATATCAACCTGATTCCATAACTACTACACCACCACATCTATTACAACTCCTACGGTGTAATCGTGGTGCCTAGTCTGTCTCTGAGATGGGATGTATGGTTTATTGGCGGTGTCTCAGTAGAAGTCATTTCAGAGATAATTTGTCAGAAAATTCACAGAATATCCAGATTTGAGAACCAAGACCAGACCCGCTTCGGGGGAGGAGACCAAATTGAAGCTGAGATGGGAGGAAAATGCATGAATGAGGCTTAAAATGGCTTTGGCGTGTTTCTTATGAGGAAATGACAATATAACATGATTAAAAGTTCCAAAAGTTAGATTTTTAATTATATGGAACCTTTACAAAAACTGTTCAATTAACTTCTCAACTCCGTCCTCAATCTTGCATTTTTTAGCTATAACGCCCTCTTTGATTCCAGAACGCTATCAAGTCTGACAACTGGAAGGAATTGGACTGACTCTGATGGAATGGGCGGGGCTGATTCTGGAATGGGCGGGGCTGACTCTGGTGCAGCTCCACCTTCTGGTGCAGCTCCGCCTTTGTGGTTCTGCAGCGAGCACCACTTGCAAAAACCAGCCATAGCCACAAGCTGTTAACCACATTAATGTGAGAGTGGACTCCAGCGCTGCACTGACTGCTTAGCTAACCTACTCCAAAAAAACAACTTTTTAGGTTCACTTCAGAGGATGCTTCCTCCGGAGCGCAGGGGGAAATGTAGCAAGTAGCAACAACGAAAGGATGATTTAAGCTCGCTGAAATCTCCATGGAAAACAAGCACGTTTTGTCTGTTCTGCACCTTGAATCCACATGCTCAGACACAAGCACAAATTCCTCCCAGTTAGATTTTTGTTAATACAAAAAAAAGTGCAAAAAGGTTTTTGGGTTAGAGCTTCTTTTTAAAGAGAGGAAGGACAATTTCGCCGAAAGCAGGAAATGAATGAATGAATGTGCCGTTCAAGGACACAACACGGATTTATATGGATTTCAGTTAGTACTCCTTTACTTGAAATTTCTTTATTAAAATGATACACTTAAAGACCAAGTTCACTAAGAAATCTATTTTTACTTTTTATTTTTTAAATATGATTGGTCACTCTGAGCTTATCATGCAGGCTAAACATAGATTATTTTTCAACTCTATTTCCTGCATCAGCCGACATAGAAAATCGACGAGTCAATAAGAAAATCCTGACAGTCAATTCTACGTCACAGTAGCTAAGTTTACATGGGCACAAGTAATCTGAATGAATGCCCTATCAGATCAAAACTTCTTCATGGGAAAATGTCAATTTTAATTTTCTTTTTATTAATGTTTGATTTTTTTAATAATTAAAAATATCAAAATACATCAAATTAAATTAAATAACAAAAATAATAACATTTATATGGTTTTGTTCGCCTGAGCCGTAGCGTGTGTTGTTGCTACAAGCTGACTGACTCCCGATGTGGCGGTGTAGATCTCCCATTATTCTTTTTTATGTATGAAAACTCTGTCTTTGTAAGGCTCCTGTGAGTTTGTTGGAAATTAAAAGAAACTTTAAATCTTTGCACACCTTTGTTGTTGCTTGGCTTCCTGGGGCTGGAGGCTAGGAGGGAGATCCGTCCGTCCGGTTGGGGTCTAGAGTGGTGGATTGCTGTGCTCAGCGCTGGGGGAAGGGGGGGGGGGGGGGGGTGCTCATCAGCACCCCAGCAGAAAGGGTCAAACTCTCGGAACCGGTGATGGTTGTACCCAGTGTGCAGCAGTACCGGGACCAGAGTGAATAGGGTGTATATGGGGAACATGAGTGGGTGTCCGGCGTGCATTTTTGTAAGTCTTTGGTTGTATGTGTATGTGTGAGCATGAGGGAGGGAGTGTGTGACTGTGTTTGTGTATGACTGTATATGTCAGGTGGGGCCTTTGACTCCTCCCCTCTCCTGGGACTTCTTGTGATGATATAGATCTTCGTCTCCCCTCCCCCTGCCACACCTGGTGTGGGGTGCGGTGCCTTTGTCTGCCTGAGTGTTCATGGCTCCCGGGTCAGGGGGTTTAAGATCTTTGGCATCTGCCTGGTCAATCCAGGTGGCTGCCTGGTGGGGTCTGGGTCCCTGGGCTCTGCTGGGTCTCCGGCGGGGGTGGTCACCCCTGGGTCCCGGGCTCGGCCGGCTAGGGGTGGGAGGCTGCAGGTGGGCCTGTGGGCTTGCTGCCGATATCTCCCTGGACTGTGCCGGCTGCTGGTTGTGGCCCGCCGGGGCGATCCTCTGCGCCTCTCGAGGGGGGCAGGGGGCTTTTCTGGTTGCAGTCTCCCTGGGGTTTCTGTGCTCTGGGGCAGCTCCTGGATCTCTGGACTTGGAGCTCCCCCCGTCTCCTATGCATCTTTGGGGGGCAGATCTGGGGTCCCTTACACTCTCTACTGGACGCCCCCATAGAGAAACCTTACATATACAGGTGCTCACATGGTGCTCTCATAAGTATGGACTTGGGCACGTACAACACATGTCTTAAGGCTATGGTGGGCACTTAATGCACTGTGATTTATTATCGTGGGACTGTTCAGTTAAACAATGCTGACTATATATTTCTTAATTAAGTTGACGCAGTGATAGCTTGATCTTTTTGTATTGTTGTTGTGTCCCTTTTTTTTTTGTCTCTTTCTGCAGGTTTAGAAGCAGACTCTTGTTCATCATTGTTTATTTTTGTGGAACACCCATCTTTTGTCTCTTCCTTTCTCTTTCACCTCTGACTCCGTGTCTGGTCGGAATTACAAGCATTCAAAAACAATAACAATAAAGTTTTAAGTATCAGGCGTGACATTAAAAGCAGACGCTTTGATGCTCCACCTGAGAGTAAATCTGTAAGGCTTGTCACCAGCACTCAGACATTAATTCTGTTTGCTTCACAGCCAGACAGGACACACACACACAAAAAAGGAAATTAAAGGAAACTGTGAAAGTCAAAAAGTTTGTGCTGACTTGAGCGTGAAAGCCGATCACCCTCAGCTAGCTCTCAACCAAGCACCGCATCATCACAAGTTGCGGTGCTGCTATCCAATCAGAGGCAAGATGTATGAACATATCAGGAAACAGGACTTCAAAACCCGTCGTCTTCAGCTCATCTCTGCTCTGACTCACTTTCCTTAAACAGGACCACCAGAGCTTTTGTCCCAAAGAGACTGCACTCATAAGGCATTCATTTATACCAAGCCCCCACAATGCGGGACAGAAATTGAGTCCAATGCGGAAGTGAAATAAATTGCAGTTCCACCCTCATCCACTGGGGGCTGGTGTCAGAAGAAAGCAAATCCTCATTGACTCCCATGTTAAAAATACCAATTTCACAGCAGAAATAAACGTGTTTACAGCCTGGTACCAAAACATGTTTTTGGTTTAAATGATCTAGGTTACACTCATGACAACTCTGAGGGGGGTGAATTTTTTTCTCACTCTTCTGTTTAAGTGTATTAAAAGCCTAAAATTCTGTATAATTAATGAGCATCCGACCCACGTGACCGCAGAGCTAGCTCCGGGGAAAGGCCTCAGTAGAGCCTTGGTCTGGCTTGGAAACTGCTCCGTCATTTTCAGTCTCTCAACTTAGACCATTAGTTGTAGCGTTTGTGTATTCTTTTTTTGGATATTTTTTATGCAATTGTTGGACAAAATGACTTGCTGTGGCATTAATTGCACTAATAGAGCATCCAAGGAGTCTCCACTTCATTTTTTTCGGTAAGTAAAATTATATTTATGTATTTTAGGTCACTGCCGAGCTGAGCTTAGATTTTAACATGTACTGTTTAACCATGAAATTTAAATGTAATAGGGTAAAACCCAGTGCATTTAACATAATGCTGCACTTTAGAAAATGGGTTGAAATATAACATGCTGGTGGTTCTGGGTTCCGACTATCGGCTTGCGGAGCTCTCGGGAGACCGATGTTTTCCACCCGGTTCTCCCCTCCCCGCAGCTCGGTGCATCTCTGTCTGATCGTGGCTTCTGTCTGCTACGCGGGCTGCCGGCTTGTGGAGCTCTGGGATGGAAACCTTTCCACCCGGTTCTCCCCAGCGGCAGCTCTGCGCATCTCAGATCGCAGCGGCGCTTGTCTGCTGTGCGACTGCCGGCTTGTGGAGGTCTCCGAGACCTCTGCGTTCCACCCGGTTTTACCCAGCGGTCAGCCCGGCGTATCTCTGAATCAGAAGCTCTGGTGTTGTGCACAGTTAACTCCGGTTGTAGCTAGGTTGCTACCTCCGTTAGCTTAGCTCCCACCTCCGCGTTAGCTTTGGGTTAGCTTCAGTTTAGCTTGTAGCTAGTTCGACCGGGTGTCGTCAGTTGATCCCAGCCTTACAGCCCCACCCTCAGCTCCTCCTCTCTTCCCTTTTGTGGAATTGTCTGGGCTTGACGGAACCTGTGACACGGACCGTCAAAATGGCGGTGGTGGCCACCTCCCATTTTTCTTCAAAAACGTGTTATTGGAGTCTATGGAAACCCATTGTCCATATATGTATATGTCGATGATTTATACCAGAGACCACTACAAATGTGTTGACAAATGAGTGAACTTGGTCTTTAAAAAACTGTGAAGAAATCCCAGATTTCACAAAACTCTGTCAAAATTATACTCAAAAACTTCTACTACATCTAGGTCAGTGACTTATCAGCGAAATACTTGAATACAACATTAACCTCCATTGAGTATGTTCTCACACAGAGATAAACAGTGGTGAGAAATACAAACAAACCGATTCCCAGAGTGTCGTATCACGTGGTGGCCTGCAGGCTTTCTGTCACTGACGGTGCTTTAAAACGAGTGGTTTGATGAAAGAGCTCTTTTGGCAACCAGAATCCAAACAAGAGTAAAACACATCACCTTTTTCACTGTTGTAAACAACCACAGGGCAGGCGAAAGCAGCATATTGCTAAAAAGTGTTTATGGCCAACTGAAAACCTCTAAACAACCCCAAATGCTGGCGTCTCTCAGCTGCCTTTTGTAGAAGCCATAAGCTCCTTTCATTCAGCGCTGTCTGTATAAATAGCCTCTGAACTCCAAGGGCCCTACTTCTCTATTGTGTTTACGCTGAGTAATTAAACTAAATATAATCTTGATGTAGAAAACATGATGCCAAGCTACAGCATCCTTTTTCGGCTTTCTGAAGGGGGCATGTTGCCATCCAACAATCCTCTAAGGTCTCGTTTTGAGCATGCTTGCGGCCACCGCGTTCGCTCTTTCCATCTGTCTCCAGCGCAGGGAGAGGCCCACAACACATGCCATCCCGCCACATGTGCTGCCTACGTACAGACGTCAGCTGTTGACACTCAGGTCTAAAGCACCGAGGTAGTATGCTAACATCCAGTTTGTTTGCACTGAATCTGAACCCAAACGCCCCGATCCTGATCCTGGAGCTTTCTCGTCAATGGTTACTTAATGTTTACTGAATGTGTCTGCCCCACCAAGAGAAAAAAAGAAATCCTCATAATTCCTGCTTTTAAATATCTCAGGGTGGCCATGTTAATTTGAAAAGCTAATATTTACTGCACCCACCTGTATGCAGCACGGAACCGAGTCTGCGCACAGGCGTGCATACTAATATGCACGCGCATGTGAGGCTGTCTGAGTAGACAGAAGGATGAGAAAAAGTTCAATAAACCTCGATCAGGAGTTCCTGTAGAATGGATTATAGATTTTTTCAGCTGGGAAATACTGGTAGTCTCAACGTGGACTAATATTTAGTGAGTTGCCGTGGCTTCAAACTCTGACATAAAAAGGTGAAAGGTCCTTTAAAAAATCCTTTGATTTAGTGAAGATTTCTGTTGTTTTTTTTTAAATAGTTTTCATTTTCTGTGACTTTACTTCTTCTGTTGGTTTGGTTTCATTCACCTGCGTTCATGCCAGCTTCTATTAGAGTAAATAAAGTCTCATCTTTCTTTCTTCTTTTGTCAGTTTGTCTGTGTTCACCACCCACCATCTCCTGTTTCACCCACCTTTTTATCACCTGGGATATTTGTCTTGATTTTTTTTGTCAGCCTGTTTTTGCAGCACCTTCAGCGGCTTAGCGAATTTTCGTATTTTTTGTTTTTTGTTTTGTTTTTTTGCCACACCTGCCTGATTTGTTCTGCTTTCCCCGCTCCCTTCTGCTTCAAGGCCACAGAGAAGAAACAGAGCAGCAAGACCTGTTGTTTCATTCATTAGACATCCAGAAAGAAAAAAATTGTAACCACTGATGTAATTGATTAATTAATTATAAAATTTGTCACTTTATTATTTCATTTTATTTTGCCACACTCAGTAGTAGATGAAACAGCTAAAACCAACTATTTGTAAAATCCAGAATAAACCAACACGCCACCTGTCAAAAACAAAAGAAATGCATCACTGGCTTGTTAATAAAATGTGTTTAATTGATCATTAAGCTAAAAATGCAGGCTTTAACATACCATAATGGTAATTTTGGCAAAGATTAAACTCAAACAAACTTCAAAGTTTTACCACAGCAGTCAGTTCAGATAATGTGATTAAAATGTGCATTTACCGAATAACAAAGAATCCTATTTTTTAGTTCTTTTTAAAACACAGAAAGGTCAGACTGACGAAGTTTGCAGCAGCAAACGAAACGTTGCAGGTACAGTGGCGTGTCCAGATCTTTTAAAATGGAGTGGCCCAGGTGAGGCACAACTTTGTGCATGGGTGGCACCAATGGTTTTTATTTTTTTGTTTTACCCCCAAGCCTTTTGTGGACAATGAAAAGCCCATTTAAAGGAAAATTAGTGTGGTGGCACCTGGGGTGGCCAATCAGATTCCCAGGGTGGCATGTGCTACCCCAGGCCACTCCCTGGACACGCCCCTGTGCAGGTAAATAAAACCTTTCTGTGTTTTAAAAAGAACTAAAAGATGGAACTAGAATTTCAACACAGCAAGAACACACCAAAGATGTTTAAACAAAGAATCCTATTTTTAATGAATAAGCAAAATGCGGCGTGGTTTCACTAAACAATATTTTTTATTTCTCTTTTTGTTGGCATCAGGAGCGCTTAAGCTGATAAAATTATAAATAAATTAGGTTACATGTTTACAAAAGCATTAAATTGAAACAACTCATGATGCATTCAAATTTTCAGAGGAGGGTTTGCGTAAAACAAAAAACAGGGTTTTGCAACCAGATTCAAGGCTGATTTTTGCCAGAGTAAAAAATAAAAACACAACATAACATCCACATTTTGCAGAAATGCTGCAAGGCCGTGTGCTCTAGAACTCTGGGAATTTATTCACAAAATAAAATCTGGCTTCAGGCTTTGGCAGCCATGGGAGGAGGGTCTTAGGTGTGATAAAAAATGATGCAAACTCCAAATTAGCCATGTTAACAGTGAGTCGCTGATCTGATTATAGCTGAAGTTTGCACACATGATTTTCCATCCAATCACCAGCTATGTAATCTTTTTAAGGGTCGGATCTTTGACCTGTGTGTGTTGAACCATCCAATGCCTCAGCTACAAGAACTTTAAAAATGTCTTATCGATTAGGTGTACTTTGTGAACTACTCTTGTTATTCAAAAAACACACATCATTGGGAATTCGTGCTCCAGCAATTAAAATTTCCATCGTGATTTCCTGTAATCTTTTATTTTTACATTGTTTACCTCTCTGTCTTTGCTCTGACTGGATGCTGGGGGAAGTCTCTCACTGAATGACTGAAAAAACTCCCACCAACATCCTTGCTCTGGAACTCATCTGGGCTAGAAAGCGGTAGTTTGTTTCCCTCCGTTTACCTGTCACTTCCCTCCTGCCTGCCTCCTGTTTGTCTGTCAGCGTTCCGACCGCCTGCTTCTCTCCACAATTAGCTCATATTACAGAAACCTAACTGTTGTTTCACACCCATGCAGGAACATGCGGCTCATTGCTTAAGCAGATTATATTTCCGAGTTAAAATAAGCATAGTTTTACCTTTTTACTCAGAAAAATCAGATTTTTTAAATTGCTACTCTTGATAAAAGACTCGAAGGCCATGCTTGAGGACACAACAAAACCCAGGAAGTTCCCATCAGATCTAAAACAGTTTTGACGCAGGACTTATTTTTCTCAGATGGAAAGGCGATCTGACCGCCATCACAATGATACTATTCAGATAAAGTATGAAATTAAAACCTGTGTGGTCATAAATCACACTGAGGGTGGGCGAATGTGCACCTAATTCAGGCTTGTGTTACAAATACTGTCTATGTACTTTATGAGTCACCCTAATGTCTTCTGCTTCCTTTATAGGAGCTAAGTGGAGCATAACATGATCATCTAAGTCCATTTACAGCTGAATGAGTCCGAGTTAATGTTGCTATCACTGGATTAATCTAAAAAATATATACTTGAAGTGTAAGATGGTAAATCGATCAGGTAAGTCAGGAAGAAAAAAAAGCTGGTGGTCAGTGGTGCTCCTATGGGGTGGCCGGGGGGGCCATAATTACCCCTGGAAAATTGTTGGCCACCCTAGAGGGCACCCTCCTTAATAAATCACATTTAGGTTTATACAAACTATTCACTCATCTTCTTTAATGAGGAGATAAACAAAAATGCCAATATATTAAAGTGGCAGTGTGTAGTTTCCTGGCACTAGGGTGCAGAACATGTGGAGCAGAAAGCATGCAACCTTGGCGTGACTCCTCAGACTTTGATTGTCCTTCAGTTAATTCCATCAAGAGAATGCAATGCTGATTGTAGTTTTTTCTCGCGCTGTAGTTTCTAGACCTGCTCAGGGTCCTGCGCCTGCCAATGACGTCATCATACTACGGCAATACCACTTGGCCAAAATATATTGCATCGCTTTTTCGATTGTGTTCTTTTACATAGGTTTTGGAAAGATTTTAGCAGTTTTGTTATTAAATTCATGTTTCTTACTATCTAAATGTTTTCGAACATGGTAATGTCGTAAAGTTGTATATCCAGCCAATCCGAAAGGCTCAGGACCCCAAGCCAGCCAGAAGGAAACATGTTGTCTAATATGGCATCCCCAAAGATGCTAGACCCACTCCTTATGTTCTTTAGACTCAATTTTTATGGTTATATGGGACGAAGCCGCCAATATTTTTCACCGACTGGACATCATTTTATTTATTTTAAACAACATTTTGATGGATATTTCCAGAGATTAAAGGTAAAACTACGCACTGCCACTTTAATGTTTTTAGTCATTCATTTTATGTATGTCCCTGAGGCTTACCATTTAAAATAACATTTTTGTTGAAACACTGTTTAAAAATTCTACAACAATAAAATTTGGAAGAGTAACTACAATTTCTAAACTCTTTTTCCTCATATGTGATGTACTGGATGCATAGGTCCATCGTTTTTTTCATGAAAAAGAATGAAAGAGCAAAGTAATGCACAACTACAGGGTAAATTCTACCAGAAGTTCCACAAAGAACTATTTGGTGCCACCCTAAAATTCTCAATAGCCCCCATGAACATTTTCTGGGCACGCCACTGCTGGTGGTCCTTTGACACCAATAACACGTTCATCTAATCTGATTGAACCCATTTTCTGTTTTGGCCGTTAAGCTCTTAAGCGTCTAAACAGACTTAAATCTCACAGAGCAACAAGTCTAGAATATTCAGAAGAGCCCTCGACGAGGAGGACACCCTCCCTACAAACTCCAGCGGCTCTACCGTGGCACCCCCCCACCACCACCACCACCACCAACACCACCTACTCCCCCAAGCTTTCTGCTGCTGGATTAAGACGGTTTATTTCCATCCAAAGTGCTTCTCGAAGGCCCGTGTGCTTGTCATGGAGCAGAGATAAAAGGATTTAACCAAGAAGTGTTCAAACATTATCATCCGTTGGCAACAAAAGACGTGTGGAGTTCTTTTTTATTCGTCTCCACAAGAATAAGCAAACTCTGCAGCGGAGCCATTTCTAAGTTTTATTTGATTATAATTGAAACTGATAGTCAAAAATGTAATTATTCACTTTACAACAGAAAAGGCTGAAATAAATAAAAAAATGTACGTATATAATTCTATAATGAATCTTTTCTTTCTAAACTCAATCAAAATGGCTTTCTGAACAAAATGATCATTTTCTGGTAATGATTGGAGGTAAAAGCAGCTGCTGATTAATTATTTTAGGATGGTTTGCAGCTTTTTTTGTTTGTTTGTTTGTTTGTTTTTTGTTTGGGTGGTGCAGTGAGAGCAGAGCTGCATGCACAATCTAAAATGTGTTTGTAGATATGTAAATAATTTTAAAAGTACCAATTGATGGTTGTGTCCTTTCAAGGGTGTTAAAATTTCTGATTAGCAGTGAATCCTACAACTTCTTTCAGGTCTCCAAAAAGTTTCTTTTAAATAAATTGCATTCATTAAAAAGGAAAATTTAATCTGCAGACTTGAATTCATAATTTCAAAAATACTTTATTGTTAATTGAAGCTCTTTGTTTTTACAGAAAAACGAGATATTCTTTTAGGTCTGGGACTAAATTAACTAGCAGGAATTGTGTTAAAATATGCAAAAAAAGAAAGCTTCAGAACTCCACAAAAAGAAGATTTTAATCGATAAAATGTGAAAAATAAAAGGCTTCACATCACACGTTTAAATTGTGCAACGGTGTGAAAAGTATTAAATTAGAACTTGTTCTGTTTATGTGCAATCAATATTTATTTAAACTGAAGTACAGCAGATTTTATAAAACGCTAACCTTTCAATTACACGTTGCACAATTACTGACATGGATTTTCTATGTAACTGATTTCAAAAGCAACTAAAGAAATTTCCTGCAAGAGTACCATATTATTTCTGCCAAATTAATAAAATAGCAATCACATGAATAAGCCTGAGCTTGCATTAGTCTGTGTTTCTACAAACTGAAGTTCCTCAAACACTTAAATAAAACCGACACGCTTCAGGGTCGAAGTCAAAATCTGGGTTCAGATGATTGCTTCATGAACGTTTTGGCTTACAATCAAAAATAATATGTCTGCAGCTATCTGAACACACTTAGTTCCTTCTTATTCCTCCAGATATAAACTTGAAATCATCGAACACCACCAGGCCGTTGGAAATCAAGCTCCGAATCTGCGATTCTTCATTGTTCCCTAACCACACAGTTTTCACACTACTGCTGCAGAACGAGCAAAGCGGCTGCTCCGCAGCGTTGCTAAACGTTTTATCTCAGCGTGTGACGCTCAGGTGCCTGTTTCTGCTTTGCTCCCAGACCTCAGTGGGTGGGGACTCATCAGGATTCTGCAGGTTTACCTGCATGCTTGTCTCTGACGTGTGACACAGCAGCAGGGAAACACATGCATCACCAATGAAAGCCACAGCCTTCCTGTTGACACTCATCTCCTTTTGTGTGTGTGTGTGTGTGTGTGTGTGTGTGTGTGTGTGTGTGTGTGTGTGTGTGTGTGTGTGTGTGTGTGTGTGTGTGTGTGTGTGTGTGTGTGTGTGTGTGTGTGTGTGTGTGTGTGTGTGTGTGTGTGTGTGTGTGTGTGTGTGTGTGCACTCAGCTGGTTAATAGAAGGATGTAAATAGTGCTGCTTCTTTTTCGTTTCTATTACATAAAAGCTAATTAAAGAGGTTTTCTTGCAGGGAGGTCGCATAATGAAGTTAAACCAAGTGAAAACCAAAACACTAATAACACACACAGGCAGGATTCAGGTAGAACTGAAGGGTTATGTGCTGACACACAGCACACACTCAACAAACGCATGTCCAGCCTGCTGGTACACAACCATAACACATTACTACAGCCATCCCTGGTGTTACTAACCGCTCTCACACACTGATCCTCACACACACCTCAGTGCTCGGAGCTGCTGACAGGTGGATACCAGCTCACGCTGATGCTTCTCCGTCTGGATCCATTGCTCCTCATCGCTGCTCCAGTTGCTTTATGTTGAGCTGTGCTTCTTTAGGACTCACCCTCTAATCTGCTCTGCCATGGTCTATTACTGTGAAGCTGGAAGGTCTTCGCCCCAGTGGGGTTAACTTACAGCAACACACAAGTCCACTACCTGCTCGGCCTGCCTGTCTGTCTGCTTAACATCTCTTATCGTGCCTCTCTTTGCCAGTCTCCTTCCAGCCGCCTATGGAGTCAACCAGCTTTACTTGCTTACACACACATGCACGCACGCACACACACACACACACACATCGTTTCCCCTCCCCCTGTCTACAGGGAAGATCCTCTTACAGTGAGTGAAACTACACATGGTAGCGGAGCTTCATCATCTGAGAAACAAACACCGGCAGCTCTGGTCCACGTATTTTTGAAGCACACCCCTGGAAGTCAGCTGCTGTCATTGCTGTGTTTAACCCTCTCAGGCTCAAAATAAGTTTTGATAAAAGGACGAACAACTAAGTCCTTCAGGGGTTCTTCTGAGTTCAACGATGCTCATGAAATACGTATGTGGAGTAACCAGGTAGGTAGGTTTTAACGTTGCAGAACTGCAAGAGAAACTGAACAGAAAACCAGTTTCACTTTCATTTCAGACGAATTTGGAAAACTTTCTTCTCTCCTCTTCACGGCTGCACTTTGCATTCCTTTAGTGTTTAAAGTGTTTCTGAAACTTTATTGACATTTTATCTATGCAAAAATTGTTTTATAATTAGTACAAAATTATTTAAAATTAAATATTTATTGATTCAAAGAGAAAGGTTTCAAGAAAAGTTCCCCAAAAAGTAAAATACATAATTTACTGGCAAATATGATGAGAATAAACAGGAGAACTGCCACAAAATATTGTCTCAATGACTGTTATTATAAAGTGGAAATATTATTCTTATATTGAAAAAATAATATCAACTCATTCTCTATTTATTTGGCTGAATGATTTATTAAACTTAGAAGATAACAGATTCAGCCACACTCAAGGAAAAGTAAGATCACTTGTGAAAAGTGAATCAAGTGCCGAAGCTACAGATTAGTGCAAAGTGGGATTACGCATATAGAAAGCACTTAGGCAGGTTAGTGGGATGGAGAAAAGCCATTTAGGGTCACAACCGCACTCATTCTGAGGATGTGGAACTCAATCTTTCTGGCTGGTATTGTGGTTATGAGGTCTATGAATATGGGCGGAGTCATTAATTACATTACAGTGCTCCTCCCACTACCTCAGCTGACCTGAAGTCATGTGACTCATAAGTGGCTGAGGTGGCGTTTTGCCAGTTGGATTTTAATCCTGAAACAAATCCTGATCCCGCGTTGTCAAAACGAGGTTTCAGAGGAGATCCAAGGACGCCTTTTTGTTCTGGAAGATTACATAAATGCTCACTGAGATTTTATTCCTGGATCGATAGAGACTCAAAAATTAGAATATGTGGCAAACGCTCATTTATTCAAACTAAAAGGTGAAACTAAGACTCATTCCATGCAAAGCCAGACATTTCAGCCTATATTTGTTATAATTGGCATGATTCTGGCTTACAGCTTACAAAAACCCTACAATCAAAAGTTCAGACAATTTGAATATTATGAAAAGATTCAATATTCTAGACTCAGTGTGTAACTCTGATCAGCTAATAAATTCAAAACACCTGCAAAGGGTTCCTGAGCCTTTAGATGGTCTTTCAGTCTAAACTGGATTACTGAAATAAATACATTTTTGCTCCATATTCTCATTAATAGAGTTTCGCCTCACTTGAGTAAATGCCCAGAGTTGGTGTCAATATTTCATGAAGGGAGCAAATTAGGGGAAGTGAGTGGAGATTTTCACATTTGAAAAGAGGAAAACAAAGAGATGAGCTTATTAAAGTTTGCTAATGAAAGATAGCGACAAATCTCACAGCGAAACCTTCACTTTTCCTCGAGGACAACATTTAACTATAAATAATCCTCTCTTAATACGAACGTTGTCCACCTGAGTCGCAATCAATACATTAATCACAACGAGAGGACTTTCAAGGATCCAGTCCCCTAATTTTAGACCCGCTTGAGCCTGCAACGCTCCCTCACAGACACACCAAACCAAATCTGCAAGCAGTTAAAGGCCGGCCTGCTTTCATCTCTTCTGGAGGGAAACACGAAGATCTTTCACAAACATCAACTCTAAGAGAAGCAAAAGCATGTCGGACAGATCTGAGAACAGCACAAGTGCATAAACGGTTATTAGATCATTGTCGGTTCTGATGATCGGACCTCTGAGTGTAACTAACATCCATTGGGCTGCATGGTGGCGCAGTGGTTAGCACTGTTGCCTCGCAGCACGAATGTTGCAGGTTCGAAACTCGGCTGCGGCCTTTCTGCGTGGAGTTGCGTGTTCTCCCCATGCATGCGTGGGTTTCCTCCGGGTACTCCGGTTTCCCCCACAGATCACAACATGCCCTATAGGTTATAAATTGTAAGTCGCTTTGGATAAAAGCGTCTGCTAAATGAATAAACATAAACATCCACGGTGGTGCATGAGTGAACTGTTTTATCAGGAGATATTTGGGTTATAAGCTCTGATGTTTAATAAAAAGAGTACACTTGTGTTAAAGTGTGTGGTGATGCTGTAAATGCTCCACAGATGCTTGAGGTGGGCGCGTATCCATCAAAGACTGCAACAATTAAAAAAAAAGAACAAATGTGGGTAGTTGTGGATTCTCCCTTTTTCTTCAAATGCAGCACATCTGACGCCTCGTCTCCACCGCTGTCGATCTGACATCAAAACCGGTTTTTGAAGCTCGTCATTCTACATCTCTGTAATCTGTTGCACCGCAGCGTCAAACAACCGGAAACCAAGCCGCCTGGAGTCGGTCCTCACACCACTTGAAATAGCATCATTTCTGAAATGGACTGCTTCTTCCCACTCCGGTAATGGCAGGAATACACACACACACACACACACACACACACACAGTGCTGTTTAAGAACTGAACGGTGGTAACGCCTGCGTCTGTCACACTATCTGATAGGGCGGCTCACATTCAACTTATAATACATGACATACAGTTGTACGCCATCCACACCCCCTCACGCGCCGCCAGGGGAGCGGTGACGTCGCAGGCTGGAGGGAGGAAGCGAGAGACAATAATACACACCGTCTTTCTAGGTGGTGTGCTGACACAACACATGCACATGTGAGGAGGAGGGGGAAGGCGGAGGGAAGACAAGTGCTGCAGTGGAAATGCAGTGTGACGGGAGGAGGATGAGGAGGAGCTGCAGCTGCGTTTTCTGAAATTCCGTCGTTATACAAAATAAAAAAACACCTGAGCGGACACAGAACGAGCACACAGGTGAACAAATAAAAAAGGAGGTTTCTGCAACCTTCTTTTCTTGCAGCAAAGCCCTCGTCAACTTTTTTTCAACCTCCCCTCCCTTCTACAAGAACACACGCATGGCTGCTCCACCATCAAATATTTACTAACCCGGTGAGCTAAAGATGGCCACATTTTCGCCTTCAGGTGTCTACGGGCAGAAACTTTTAATTTTGATTGTGTGGATTTGATATTTATTAAACTTGGTATCAGTCGGCGTCATAACGCGGCTCGCGTGCGTGAGACAGAAGCCTGCAACAAGACGAGTAGCTTCAACATGCTAAACACACAATCCATCCCCTGGTATCTTAGCAACCTCTACACATTTGACAGTTCTGCACGTGCTGTTTGACTTTTTATTAAAATTGAGAATAAGACAGCTTAAAAGCTTTAAGACTGACAAACAGCAGCTCTCCTGATGAGCAGCACATCACAGGGAATCTGCTGGCATGTCTGCAGAGATTGAACATTTAGGGATAGAATATTCAGCTCCTCCTGGGAACTCTTTTTACATTTTGCTCCTTTGCTGTAGCTCCACAACAGCCGTAGGAGAAAAGGCCCACCACGCACGTTTAGATTTTTGCTATAAACATTTAAAAAGGACTCCCAGATCAAACTTTTGTCCCCTAAGTTTCTATTCTTCTGTTTTTTGTGCGCCTATCTCACCTTTTGGGTCACTCTCACACAGAGGATGCTCTGTCTTTCTCTGCTAAAGTGACTGACTGATACTGGCATGAGCCGGGTCGCTTGGCAGGAAGACAGATGGAGTCGTCCTACTCTCCCTAACACCTGCCTGGCCCACATTACGCAGCTCATCTCTGGGCTCAGCAAATCAGAGTCAGGATCAGGCGCAGCTGCGTAAAACAACAGGCTTCATGGCGTAGCGCTACTGCCAAACACAAAACAGCACTTCTGCTGAGACTACAGGAGAACCTGCAAGCGCTGCCACTGCTCAGAGCTGCAGAACACAACAGCACTAAAGCCCAAATGCACAGAAAGTGTAAAAAAGCGATGTCATGTAACTGGATTTTATTTGGACACGTTTTCTCTTGTGTCCTTGAGATGGCTGATGTTGTGACTTGTGTGAAAAATTGGGATGTTTGAATGAAAAGTTAATAATTACTAAAAACCTGGGTTTGTAGCTTTAAAGTAACTTCAAAAACCTTAATTCTGACAATATGGTCACGTCCATCTCCAGACCACTGAATACAAGTCAATGGGACTAAGAAAGCTATTTTCTAATCCTGTTTGTTATGTGCCCTGGATTTCATATATGATGTCTGAGAATTTTAAATACACTTTATGATGCCAAGAAAGCACTTATTTTCTAAAAGGGGCAAAAGTTCTTTTAGGTTTTGAGTGAAAAGAAAATGTAGGATTACAAATGTGCATCATCATCATCAAACCAGACACGGAGAAGAGCAGAGGAAAAAAGGGCTGTGAGTTTAGCAAACTTCGAATCCTTCTTACAGGAGGAATTAGTGATGTGTCGGTCGCGAACGAACCGGCTCTAAAAGCCGGCTCTTTGAAGTGAACGACGGGAGCCGGCTCGCCATTGGTAGCCGTCCCCTCCCCTCCCCCTCCCCCCCTGCCTTGGTGAAAGCTACAGGCGATTGGTCAACATGTGTAACTGTGAGTGCGTTTACATGCAGCCAGTAACCCTTTTAAAACCCAAATATTCGCAATAACCCGGTTCCGCAGGTCCATGTAAACACCACCAAAAACCCGGATATGCTCATAACCGGGTTTTTTTTAACCCGGTTACTACACCTGGGGTAACCCTTTTCTAACCCGAATGTTTGGTCGTGTAAACGCATATCGGGATATCCCCATCAAAGTGTGTGTTCTGCGCATGCTCTGTTCGCAAGGAATCTTGGTCTTTTGAGTAGCGAGACGTCTTGTATGCGCCAGAACACCGGAAGTAAACAACAAGTTAGGAGCAACATGGCAAGTCGCGGCATAGCACCACTCTTTTGGAGTGACGAGGAAACCTGTCTTCATCGGTCTGGTGAAAAGTATGAACATTATGTCTTGTTGACGGCCGAAAGTACAGAGACAGCGAAATATGACGCATATTGCGTCTGGACGTAGTCCATACGTTCTGACGCTACCCCAATGTCTGCATTTAAATCGGGTTATGCAAGTTAGGGGTAACTCTTTCTATTTATGCTTGTAAACGGGTTATTCTGATCAGCTCAGAAACCCGAATACCGACCTTAACCCGATCATAACCCGGCTATTGGCTGCATGTAAACATGGTCTGTGTGTCCAGAATGTCCACACACAGAGCAGTAGGGGAGGGGAAGAGGGAGGATCAGACTCAGACAGACACACAGCAGACACACATGTGGGAGGAGGGAGACAAGAGGGAATGAGGGGGAGGAAAAAGACGAGCGAGAGGGAGGAGAGTCTGATGAAGACGGTGTGAAAATGAGCGCCAGCAGTCGGAAAGTGGAAATTTCTTAAAGTGTTCAGTTATTAAATCTATAGAAATGATAAATATTTGATATATTGCTTTTTTACATTAGTAAATTATTTTACATATAGTTTAGCATTATTTTGGTTATAAGTGTACTTTACGCAACAGAAAATCTGAGGAGCCACTTGGGAGCTCACTTGGGTGAGCTGAGCCACAAGAACCGGCTCTCTAAAAAGAGCCGGAATTCCCATCACTAGGAGGAATGAACCACCATAAATCTCGCCATGTGGTAAGTAGCAGCTAAGCTAGGCGAGAGGAGATTCTATAGTGACATCATACGCGACGTACCAACGTCTGATTTTTAGTCATAGTAATTACGAATTTTTACAAGCTAATAAAAATAATAGAACGTGACAAGCATGGTTGAAGCACACGACAACATTACTTTTCATTCAAACTGAAAAACAACATGTGTGAAATGCAAAGCGGATCAGAAAATAGCTCTTTTAGACACACTTACATTCATTTTTGTTGTTGTTCCAGGGACCTATGAGCCAACCGGAAAGGGGAGAGACTTCAGGCTCTCTATCTGACCACGTTCTATGATAAAAAGTTGCTAATGTTTCATACTTCATATGCACACCACCCTAGCTAGAATGCTAACTCGAGCTGCCAGACTGTAAACTTCAAGCTAACTGTGGAAGGAGAGGGAGGGGAAATAAAGGGATTTATCTTTTGTGTATCGGAGCTAAGTGATTAGCATAGCACTCAACCTTGCGCTACATCAGACAATTGTTTTAGCCTATTGTAGTGTTAGCAGAAGTTTGCTAGCATCACAAGTGCTGGAATTCTGCTGTTTTTAGATGTTTTCCTGCTTGAATTCTGCAGATTTGATTAAAACGAGCAGCTCCAGAAGGACCCGATGAATATCATTCAGGAGGTAGAATCAGGTGTGTTTGTCCACTAGCGCTAGCTATGCGTGCGCACAATGTGAGGCGTGGTTTTCAGCTCCTTCCAGATGTGGGGGGAGCAGGGGTTGATGCTTGATGACATCACGCTTTGACCCCCAGCTTTAATATTATCATTGCTTCTATTGTTTTTACTTGAAATAGTAACATAAGTTTTTATCCAAATCAAGCCAAAAAGAACAATTTTTATTTTCGTTTGAGGGTTTGAGAGCTTTTCATTCTCATTACGAATTACAAGTTTTTACCCTTTTATTTCTTAATTTGTTCTTTTTTTTTTTGAGCACACTTCTAATATATTTGATCCACAAAGATAATAAGCCCTAACTGTCAGGTTCATGAGGGACCTTTAAGTTGTACCTGGAATCTAAAAACCAACAGAGATCCACTTGGAGAACAGACAGTTTTTGAACAGGCGGGATGGAGTTTCATGTCGAGCTTCCTGTTTGAGCTGTGAGGTGAAAGCTCTTGTTCTTGACGAAAAGAACTGGAGCGGAACTTCAGAGGTCAGAACGAGGTGAGTATATTTATCTGAAATGAATATCTTGCTCGGTGTAGGTTATATATATTTAAATAAGACGAGCTTAAATCTGCAGAGGAAGAAGAAGCACTCACACCTTGTGGAAACAGGACATGAGAGGACAGAGCATCACAAGGCAGTGGGGGGGGGGGGGGGGGGGCGGGGGGAATGCCACCCTCTGTCAGCAGAGCTGGATTCTCCCCAGTCAGGATTAGAAGCACACGAGCGAACGCACGCTCCGAGAGGAAAAGCATTTGTTCATCCTGCACTCGGAAGTCCTCTCCGTGTCTTCCTCTTCCGTCAGAGACGCAGGAAGCACAATGGTGCGGCTGTAATGAAGGTTGTGTGGATGCCTTGTTCTGCTAGCAGAGGGTGATCCACGCTTCCCTCACATACATATGGAAAAGGACGGAAATGAAAGAGAGGGGTCAGGAAAAGGCTGCGGCTGTGACATCACCGAACAGCCAATTCAGCAGCTTCCCCTGCACTTGTGGGAAGAAAATGAATTTTTCTTTCCTTAGGGATCTCACCAACTTAAGTATTCGCTGTCACATAAAATCAGCACTCTGACCACTGCACTGCCCTTAACTAGAGCCAGCCACACCCAGCAGGCCTGCAGCCTGGGAACAAGCCACCGTTTTCCCGGGAGTAGAAAACGTAACCTGTAACCGAGAAATCCTGATATCAGTGCTCACTTCGTGGGGTGAATCTCACAAGGCCGCACCAGTAAACTCAACTTTTTTATTTATTATTTTTTTGCAGCTTACGCTGGAGCTCTTTGGATTTATTTCCTAAAAAGCCTCCACTGTTCAAGCTCTCTTTCTTTACCTCTGGATGAACAGGTTCCCATGGCAACAGGGAGAATCTAACCTGGAACAGTTGGAAGAGAATACAGTGCAACCTGTAAACACACACACACCCAGGAGCTCTGCTTGCACATCAGGATGCTGTAAATGTCAGAAAACAACATCCTCGCTGTCTTTCGACATTTGAAGAGAGTCTGACATCAGAAACTATGATATCCAAAGACGATCTCCTAGCTGCGTGCTCGGTTTGTTGTGCACAGAAACAATCCGTGCATGTTATTGATCTGGAAATTGGTACAGACTGAAGTGTTAAAAACTTTTGAATGAAGCAGCTGGACCCGGGTGTAGATTAGTTGTTTACTTTTAACATGAGCTGCGTAAAAAGAATAATGATTTCTCCCCATTTGCAGCAACAAAGTCACATGTGATCATAAAGTTGATTTCTAGAGCCAAACTCACACAGGAAACATGAACGATACCTCCTGAAGTATCCCGTTTGCTCTACTGGAGAAGAATGTTCGATTTGAATAGTGTAGGTGGCATCCTCACTTTCAGGATGTGATACTCTGTGATCAGTTTGGCTCGTGGATTTGCTTTTACACTTGCCAGGACACAATTATTTCGACTGTGAAAGCTGGTGGGAAGAGGAGCTGCTTCTCCCTGGATGCCGCATCCCATTGCTCTCTAGTTTTTTTTTTCTAAGTTTCTGTTTAGATTGTTGCAAAAATTCCTTCACTAGTGCTTGCAATTCTGCAAAACGTACCCATTGTGTGCCAGTTTTTTCTGTTCTTTGTAGCTCAATCATTTACTGTTAAAAGAAAATCTAAGTCATAAGTGGCTGCATGCCTTTCTGATGCTACAGCTCTGATCACAATCTATTCATTGATGTCTAAACTGCGGCTAAAGCTTCTTTCTTAACATCGATCTGCTTCTGCTAGGATGAACATGCGGCAGGACAAACCTTTGCAATAAAATTGATGTGACTTCAGTCACAATTTGGACGTCTAGAAGCTCAGAAGGAAACGAAGCTGACAAAATGAAGAGATACAGCAACACTGAACCGATTAGACGTCTTGCATTACCTTCCACTTTGTGGTAATTCAGCATCATTTTGCACGTTTTTATGAAAATGAAAGCGGAACTCTGAAAACCTGTGTTTATTATTTCTGATAATAATTGGTTATTGTGAGTTTTTCATGCGGGCTGAACATGAAAATAGTCCTCTACACCAATCTGCTGCATTAGCTTCTGATAGAAAAAAGACAGTGAGACTCTAGGATTAGAAAAGCCTGACAGATCTACGTCACACTGTCACTCAACATTCATGGACTCACCCATCTTGGCTCACGACGAGGAAGGCTGAATCTAGCATTAGCGTTAGCAGCACACCACGCAGAAAAACTCCTCCAGGGTTGTGTTTTTTGGGGAGATAAAATATCAGTGTTGCAAGTTAGTGGTAGAGTTGCGTTACTGTTATCTAATCCGAGGAGAGATGTCCAAATATCAGGAAATATGACTCTAAAACCTGCCGTCTGCTGCCACTCACTGCTTTAGCAAGCTTGTCTGTGCTGATCCAAGCTCTTGTGAGGTTTTTTTTTTTTTGCCCTGAGTACGTCTCGCAAGGCATTCATTCCTTCCACAGACCACTGCAAATTTATTGATTAAGAGAGTTTCCCGTGCCTTTTAAAGATATTTGCTCCATTTGGCAGTTTTCACCCGTTCAGATCCATCAGAGATCTAAAGTTGTAGCATGTGGTCACGATGGCACAAGGAAGGAGTCTGCCCGTGTGAGAAATGCCACCTGCTGCGCGCTTCGGCTGCCCTCCGCTCGCCACACCCTCACAAGCCCGCGGTGAGCTCGCTGACGGGTGAGAGGCATTAAACGTATCAAACAGGAGGTTTTCAGCCCACCTCTCATTTCAATGTGACTCCCAGTTTCTTATGCCGCACACAGACTCATGGAAGCTACAGCCTGAACGACAGGGGGTGTTGTGCATGTCTCCCAGTCCTTCATAGTTTTTGTCCTTATTGTAAGGCTTTTCACCATCTGTTTTCTATCAGAAGCCAATGCAGGTGATAGATTCCTGTTCAGCCTGCATTAAAAACCCAGAGTGACCGATTATTATCAGAAATAATCATTGAAACGTGGGTTTTCAGTGCTCCGCACCTTTAATCAGTAATTAATCACATCTGTTCCCTGTCTCATCACTCCCCTTTATGTACCACACTTGCTCGTTCAGTTGCTCTTGTCGTTTCCTTCGTTATGCGTGTTTCATCCCTGTCCTGCTCGCAGCTCTTTAAAATAAAAACCTTTTGTTCCGACTTCACCTGACTGACTTCTGGATCTCTTTGTCTCTCTGTATTTGGATCCTCACCACTTCACAACCAACAGGAGGATGCTGAGCGGGAAGGGGAGCTCGAGCAGCTGTTGCGCCTTCCAAATTATTTTCCGAAAAAGGAACACAAACTACTTGGCTCATAATCCTGATTTATATCTCGTTAAATCCCATCCAGCACATTTTGGCCTTCCAGCATGTTCATCAAACCCTGTTTAGGGGGCTAGTTCAGACATCTGCCCACAATAACATCCGTCAGCTCTCGGATTGGAGATGATCGCACCGTCAATTGTGCAAACAGACAAATAGGAAGATATCAGGGACACATTACGACTCTTGTCTGTGACAGGAAGTAACTTTTATGCTATGGATGATGACTTTTATGACGAAATCAGAAGAGCAGTGCATCGGTTCCTATTCTCGTACTTCCTCTCCGGTAAAAACAAGATCTCCTCTTTTCAGAGGCTTAGTCATGAACCAAGTCATCAGGTCTGAGTGATCCTCCCCTTCGGAGCCACGCCTTCCACACCTCCTCTACAGAGCAACTGATTATTAAAACCCCGGTTGTGATGAGTGTAGCACCGCCGCAACATATTAGTCATGCAACAGGTTGCAGTGGAATGTGAAAAGCGGCTTCTTGAGGAGTGACTCTGCGCAGATGTTGCTGTGAAAGGCGCACGAGTGTTGGAGTACAAGAAAAAGTGAAAAGGAAAGGAATATGTGAAAGTGTTTCTAACTCTCGGGGAGCTCAAACGTCTGTCTGATGGCTCTGACAGGCACACAATGGATTTACTATTCTCTCACATCCAATCCGAACTTCTCCCTTAAGCTGTGTGCACGCAGATCTGTTATCGCTTTAGGAGAGAAACTCTACTTTCTAGAAAAAGAGAACTGCTTTACAGCTTTTAAAGGGTGTTTAATTCCAAAAGCAGCAACCTAAATGCCGCAAAAACAAAAGCTGCAGGTTGATTTACAACAAATAAAACACCAGTAAGGGTTTCGATGCATAACTGATGCACACTGATTGCTATAATTACTCTTTTCTTGTAGCTTTTGAGGAAAAAACATAGCATGCATTAGATCCAGCAGCTCAAATGAGAGAAGTGTCCTCGTTTGATTTTGTGATGAAAAATCTGCAAAAAACTGCCAGAAATATTCCAATAAACAACAAGGTGATTTTGACAAAAGCAGGAGAGGAAACCCCACCCGCTTCAGAGACCTCTAGCTCAGGCGTAGCTCGCAGCAGAAGCATTATTTCAAGTTTAAATGTGTCACAGAAAGGTGAACTTTTTAAGTTTTATGATTTTCATAGAATTGTTGACAGCTGACACAAACTTTTGACCTGTCAATTTTTGTCTTTTATTTTTATTTATGCATAATCATCAAATTATACATCAAAATGTCAACATATTTTGTCTCCTTCCACTCAGCGCATCTCTCGCTGCTACCGAAACTAGTTTCCTATCAGATCCCCTCAGACTGCACAGCATGCATCGATCTCCCTGTACCAATATTCTCTTCCAAGCAGGAAGTGATGTCATAAATCACTTTAGAAACATAAAAGTTCAAATGTGTGACCATCAAATTCTTACGCTCCTTAAAGTTGAAGACATGTTTCCGTGTGACTTCCAGTTGTTTGTCTGTTTGCTCAGTTTTTGAACCGCATTCCTGGGGGTGTGGTTACCATGGTGACCCCTAATGAGCAGCTGCTAGTTTCTTTGACATTTCTGATGGTCCTGGTTCTCTCTTTGCTTCTTTTACATCAAAGCTTAGCCCTGAATTTATTGCAAAGTGGATGTTAGAAATCCATGCTGACAAATTGGTCGTGAATCTGTTTGGAGGCAAAAAGTGATGAGAAGAAACAATTTGCTCCCCATAAACTGATCATTTATTCCTCCTGATGGACAGGTGAGGAGGAGGAGGCATGAGGATGCGGACTAACCGGAGAGCCTCCCCTTCAACCGGGATCAACTAGGGAGTATTAATGGATTCAGAGTGGATCAACTGATGGCTATCGTGTTTCGCTGTTTTGACTTAGAGGGCGCTGACAAGCCAACACACACATCTGCACGGGCAACACTGCACGGTGCAATGCAGATGTTTACACCCAGGTCTTAGTTTTTATGCCTTTGTCAAAAGAAATGAACAAATGGGTTATTTGTATGTGTGTAAAACGAAAAGTTTGCCCTCATTTTTGAGTTCACCGCTTTAATTCATGAATCTTGTTTTCATTTAAAGTCAAGGCTGAGACGTAATTAGCAGAGAAAGGTGTTTTTACTACGTCAGCTGTTGAACAAATAAACAAATTTATAGCTCCACAGTTCTATGTGTGCATCGCTTTATATTAATAACACATTATTTGTATATTTCATATTTTTTTTATAATGAGCCACAATTAAAAACATGCAGAAAATCAAAAAGGCTCAGCAGGATATTATTCTCCTATGTTGTGATAATCCTCTTTTGAATCAAATTTACTGATAACAATAATTTAATAACTTTGAGTTATTTTCAGCCACCACATCACTCACATGACATTAAAAATGACCAAAAGGCATGATTTTGAGAATTTAAAAGGTTTTTAATCTACAAATTTGTTTTGGCCTTTTTATAAAAGATCTCACATTAATAATATAATGCAAGAAGTGTTCAAAACAACTGAATACCTGCTAAAACACTAATACTACTACTTATTCTGCTTTTTCCTCAGAAACATTTTTTAAAGTTATAAAGAAGTTATCTCATTCAGAACATAAAAAACATCAAAATATAAAGAAAAACTACAAACAGCATAATTTAAAGGCCCAGTCCCTCAAATAAAAATGTTTTCATCGCTAATGCAGACGTATTTTATTTGTTCATCACTTTATGTCCATGTTTACGAGACAGGTAAATATTAAACAAAACAAAATAAATAAACCAACAGCAAACACAGTAGAGACTACAGGTGTGATGAAAACTCACAAGTTCACACTGCTTCCGTCATCCTAAAATGTCATTTTCAGTCACTCTTTTAAACCCACAAGACAATAAATACACAATACTTTTATGAAAATAAAATTTTATACAATTTATGTATTTTTTAAATTATCACAAATTAAAATGTATAGTTATTCTAAATATACCCATGGTGCGTTTAAAGCGTGTGTGAGAATAAATTGGCATTAAATGTCCTAACTACTTTTATAAACTACGTTAATTCACTTTAGACTCTAGATTCACAAACCACTTTGCGTTGTTGACGCCTTCGGACGCTCGTTAGAAATGAAGACGAGTTTTTACATTTAAACCGTTTTACGTGGTAAAAATAATTTTTGAATCGATGTGATGTGACAGCGCGGCCCTCGTAGATCCAGTCACGGAGGTGCATTTTTAAAATCAACACCTGTACGTAAGGCACGCACGCCGCACTGCTGAGCAGCTCACCGACACGGCGAATATGTGTTTAATTTTTTTCGCTTTCAGGCCTTTTCAGAGGACGCTCGCAGGTCCAGCCAGCAGCTGCACAAACTGCAGATTGGACACATGGCAGTCACATGCACCGTATGGACATTTTGCTCTGTCTTGAGTCCGCCATGGCAGCCATTATGAGGGCTCCAGCATTTTCATGGCCTACGTGCACATTAACTGAGGGGAGTGGCGCACGATTTGACACCGTGTTGCGCCTTCTTTTTTTCTGCAGCTCAATAAATAAATAAATAAACGCGCATAAATCGAGAAAAGGGCACGGAAGCTCGATGAATGCGCATTTTACACATTTAATATTCTGTAAAAAGGAGAGCGGAGAGAAAAAAGGGACAGTAATGCAGTAAAAGTGTGGCGTGCACTGGAGGGGGAGGACTACACTGGGAGCACACCACGTCACGTGTTCCTCCACAAGGGGGTTGAATATTTACCTTTTTGTCACGCAATGTACTCTTTTCCCCTATAGAAATGCGTTTTTTTATATCTGGGTAAAATAGGTTGCGTAATGTGCCAAAGATCACGGGGCTTTAAACGCATTATGCACGCAAGACAATACTTGTTTTTTCAAACATTCAAATGAAACGTGACGGTTTCTGGCGTTTGTAGATGTGGAAAATCTAAAACTGAAGCATGAATTATGTTTTTTTTAATAAAATAAATATTCAGGAGCTTAAAAAGAGAAATCTTCCGTCCACAAAAGCAAAAAAGGAGAAAATGGAAGCAGTTGAAGGCTTTGATTGGCAAATATTAATCAGTATTCAGCTGCATGTATGCAGTGTGTGTCCGTGTTTCAGAGGGACAGGCCTCGCTGCACACATCAAGCAACATGGCAGCAGCCACTGTGTTGTGATGTGTTCTCTACGGATGTTGGGACCCAAACTCTTCCCTTTTTCTGTCTCTAATCATTTGTTTTGCCACCACACAATTAGCTTTCCTCACCAAGCAACAAAAACATCAGCAGGCTGAGAAAATATCACGCAGCACTTTGAGAAAACGGGCAAATCAGCTTGCTATATTCCACAGCGGAAGCCTACAGGTCACACTCTGCCATGGGGCCAAGGCACAGTGTGTGTGTGTGTGTGTGTGTGTGTGTGTGTGTGTGTGTGTGTGTGTGTGTGTGTGTGTGTGTGTGTGTGTGTGTGTGTGTGTGTGTGTGTGTGTGTGTGTGTGTGTGTGTGGTGTGTGTGTGTGTGTGTGTGTGTGAGCTCGTGGGGCCTACCTTAGCTTTTTGGGAACAGAGTAGTCTACTTCTATCACCTTTCCGTGTAATTCAACTTTACCTGCGAAGGTGGAAATGGATCATATATGTCATAAGCACTTTGATCACGTCACCAGCGCGTGCAGAAGTGGCTATCCACGCGCGTGCAGCAGACTAACTCTTATATTTACAATAAAACAACTAAAATGTGACATTTTTAAATGACAGTTGATGTTATTGGGGCCACTCTTAAAAAAAGAAGCAGCTAATAGTATATTTATATATAGTAGTATATTTGGGGGGGGAGCGATGGGCAGCCATGCTTTCCACTCCCACAACACCCAGCAGTGAGGTTGTGTTGTTTCTGCTCCAAAGGGGGGAGGTTTAAAGGGACTTGTTGGGTTTGTGTTGTTAGGAAGGTGATTTTTTATTAATTTCCAGCCACTGTGTAGTGTGTATTGAGGGGTCATGTTTGTTGGAGCGCTCCTTTTGAAGAGGCTTCACCAACACGGCGTGTACACGAGTGGCCTGGCGCAGCAGCAGCAGCACACGGAATTAGCGTCTCACCTTGTCCCCCTCAGCTACGTGTTTTTGAGCTCTTTCCTCCGGACCCCCGTGACCCACCTCCAAGACACCTCGTAAAAACATAGCCAGACATCACAGGAACACGGTTCCGACAAGTTTTCCGCGCTCGCGTTGCTCTGCGCACCTCAATAAAATCAGGATGGAAAATAAGTGAAAAATAATTATGCCTACCCCCGAACCGCCAGACCATCCCATACATTCCAGCGGGTGATTTTTTTCTCTCTCCTCATTTTCAAATTAGAGGAAAAAAGTAGCCTCGCACTATCGGAATCTCTCCCCTTGGTGAAAAATAAAGGTCATTGTGCGCGTAAATTGCGTAACGACGGTGTTTTCTTGTAGCAAACGGGCTCTAAATCCACCGTGTGTTCTGGGATCGATCATTTATCCAATTGCTCGTGGAGCGTGCATGACTACAGCGTTCACCACAACTCTGATGGCACAGATCGCAAACACTGTCCCATGCAAAACAATAAAAACAACAATCAGTGATGCATAATTCACATTTCGGGCACCCTAGCCCTATTGTGCTCTCCTTTTTTCTTTTAAATGTGGTTTTATGTCCCCCTGTCACTCTGCAGCATCACTTATCAAATCCATCGCACACTTACCGGATAGAGTCTCAATAGCCTTTATGGCCGAGTTTTGATCGGGGAAGTCTACAAAAGCATAGCCGGGTTTCAGCAGGACCTGCTCGGGCGCTGGCAGCGTCTTCTCCTCGAAGAGCTGCTTCAAGTCCTCGACAGTGACCGAAGGACTCAAATTCCCAACATATAGTTTGTTCATGATCTGAAAGGAAAAATCTCGAAAGGCTGCCAGATCTTAATAGGATAGTCAAGAGTTTAAAAAAATAAATTAAATACAAAATAAATTTAAAAAAAATGCTGGGTTAAAAAAAGCACAGCAATCACCCTTCAGGTTATTACTGAGCTAAATGAGCGACCCCCAGTACCAAACTCTGGCCCTGGTCAAACTCTTTCAACAGGGATTGGGGGGAGGTGGAGGGGGGAGGAAAGAGAGAGAAAAAAGTGTCGCTGCGACGCTGCTCCGGAACAAGCGCCGCCTCTAAATAAAATCTCCCTTAAAAATCACGAGAAAAAATGTTTGGAGGTGCATGTGGGATGGCTGCTGCGCGTCCTGCGTGGAAAGTGCAGCGTATGAAAGTGGCATGATGATCACTGGGTGCATTCAGCAAAGGGATGGGCTTAAAGAAGGAGGCACAGGGGTTATTTCATCAAATCATAATAAGGGCCGTGCCTTCGTGGGTCCCTACAGGCTGGGGGGAGGTGTTGTGTGTGTGAATAGGAGCTACTGTGTGGAAAATCAAATCGTTGTCACTGTACTTATCACTGACCCCATCCTTGTTTTATTTATTTATTTATGGGTGACGCAATATGAATTTACGGGGTTCATTCAGCAGCGAGCACCTGTTCCAGGTGATTAAAGCATCTTTTAAAGAGGATCTTGTTGTATTTTGTGCGCAAAATCCCAGAAAAGAAAGTGAAACCACACAGCTGTTGTACCATGTGGATATCATTAGCCAGTTTAAATGACTTCTTTTGATAATCTTAATCTTTATTTGGGGTTATTATATAGGAAAAACATGAATACTGAGTAAAATTTGTAATATTTTAGGAGCAGGGGTGCGTTCAGAAAGTTTTTAAAGAGGGCTGGGGGGAAAGGGGGCCACTTTAAATTACTCAAGACTTTTATTATGATGTTAGCAGGGGTGTCAAACATATTTACATTCTTTACTCAGGTAAGTTTAGATGGTTTACAAACACTTCTGTGGGAGCTGCAGTATCAATTCAAGCTTTTTACTTGAATGAAAGTAAAAAGTAGTGATTTCTAGGGGCTGCATGACTTAATTTTTTTTAAGTTGACAGTCAAGTAATGAAAATCCAGTTGACTTTGACTATTCATTGATGATGTCATACACCTGAAGCAGCTAAAACTGACGATGGGTGACCAAGCGTATTTTTTTCCGACGCACATCGGGAGGTGACGCTCTGGCACAGCGCGTCACTTTTTGACGCCCGCGGTAAAACAGAGATTTCACCGAATTGTGAGCTTTACCCTCTTGCTATTTAACCTTCCCCTCACCCCCACCCTAACCTTTACCCAGTATGCCAGTCTAAATCTTCCGTGAAGCGTGTTTGAGAGGAACGATGAAACGCGAAACAGAGCTTTGCATGCGCAAGCTGGTTAAGGTTAGGATGGGGGTGAGGGGAAGGTTAAAATGCAAGAGGGTAAAGGTCACAATTCGGTCAAATGTCCGTTTTACCGCAGGCGTCAGATACCGACACTATGGCACAATGCGTCGCCTCCCGACGCTCAGGGGCTCATCACCTGCTGTCTTTTTGGAGGACTCCATCTTGTCGGTCATTATCACGTGACAGCGACTAGTCTATGAAAGTCATAAAAAGTCAGTACAGAGCAGTGAAGTTGACTAGCCAGCTAGTTAATACAACCCCTACTGGTTTCAAAAGTACGTAAATGTATAAAAAGAAAAGTGATCCAATTAAAGCAGCAATCCAGAGCCCCCTCCCCCTTTCAGGATTTATGTATGATTTCTTTTTAGAAATTTGAAAAAGTGACAGTCTTAACATCTCCTTACCAGTGAAAACAAAAGAGATCTAAACACTTTTGTCTTTTTGGGACTCTGGTAGTTTGTCCTTAAGTTGAAGTGGTAGCAGTTGGTTGTTTCTCCTTCTCTGCTATTAGAGAGTGGAGAATCTCTCACACCGGTGGTGTTCTGTTGCAAAAGACGAGAGTGTGTAATGAATGGAGGACCCAGGGAAGTTCGGCGATTCGGCAAAAACGACAACAAGATGGTCCAATAGTTACTTTAGGTCCAAAAGGTGTTATTAGCCGAGGTTTTTAGACAAATGCAAAATAACCATTTTTTTTACCTTCACAATATATTTATAGCTATACTGTTAGAACATTGTTAAGAGGCATGAAAACAAAGTTTTTAAGCTAATTTGTTTTCCAAATTTGCTATTGCTATATTAAGGTGCGAGCATTTTTTCCACCTCTGGATGGTGCCCTCTGACAAAAACCAAAAAAAGAAAAGAAAAAACACAGAATTTTGGCTTTAAAGTATAAAAGTAAAAGTAAAGTAAGTTTTTTTTAAATCCAGGGTGAAATCTTAAGCCGTGTTATAACGCTACCACACCTCTCAAAAACTTTTTTATTTTTTAAAGGCTTTATTGAATATAATGGCATATAAAAATGTTAACGTTGACAAATTTGGGCAACACTAAGCTACATGTATTAACCACATATGCTCATTGAAAATGAACACAGTTTAGTGGGATGCAAACATTAAAGACCCACATGTGGATGTTAAAAACCAAAAAGGTGTCGTAATGGTGGATGTTTACAATTATCCAACCACAGTCAAATTCACTATTAGGACTTTTTGTCCTTGTGGTTTTTTTATGACAAGCCAACATAAAATAGTTGTAGCCGTGATGTTTTTAGAATGTAAGAAGTAAAAAATACAGGTAAGTGTGTGGAAATGACACCACTGACATTCGGATACCCAGAATTTCTACTTATGGTAATAAAGTTTTTGTACCTACTTACTTGAAATATTTGATGCTATAGAATAAACACTGAACAATGATAATTAGGGGATTGTCTCCTGATGTTTTTGATCCATTTCACATACAGTACAGGCCAAAAGTTTGGACACACCTTCTCATTCAATGTGTTTTCTTTATTTTCATGACCATGACCATTTACAAAGGGGCCAACAAGTGCTAAATACCTCTGGGAACTCCTTCAAGACTGTTGGAAAAACATTTCAGGGCACTACCTCTTGAAGCTCATCGTGCCAAAATTGTGAAAAGCAGTAATCCGAGCAAAGGGTGGCTATTTTGAAGAAAATAGAATATAAAACATGTTTTCAGTTATTTCACCTTTTTTGGTTAAGTACACAACTCCACGTGTTCATTCATAGTTTTGAGGCCTTCAGTGAGAATCTACCGATGTAAATGGTCATGAAAATAAAGACAACACATTGAATTAGAAGATGTTTCCAAGGTTTTGGCCAGTACTGTACATAAAAATGATTAATGTTGTAGCTTATTAAATGGAGTCTTTCCTTCTTTCGTAGACATTGATCCCATGCACATTTTTATTTGCAGAGCTGGTTGTGTAAATGGGTGTGTTTGGGAGGGAAGCATGCTTAAGGCGGCAGCTGCAGCTGCTCACACATGGATGTTGTAGTTTTGTGCCTACAAAGGGGCGGAGCTTTGTTGACTTACATGTGACTAATTTTGTTTTCTTTTTTTCTGAGGGTTTGGAGCATTACTGCCACCCCACTGTGGTGCTGAGAGCAGCAGCAGCAGCCGGAGTGACCATTCCTTCCCGCCCTGTTTCCATCAGTTGCCAGAGGAATGTCCAAACTGGCTTATTTACAAAAAAATAAAAGCTCTTGGGTTACTTCCCTGATGGCATGCCCTTCTTACACACTTTGTGCCATCCAAGGAAGTGGGAAAAGACATCTCAAATTGTAAAAATGCTATTGATGTATGAGTTTTATTTTAAAA
Organism: Nothobranchius furzeri; assembly: GCF_043380555.1. Lineage (NCBI taxonomy): Eukaryota > Metazoa > Chordata > Actinopteri > Cyprinodontiformes > Nothobranchiidae > Nothobranchius > Nothobranchius furzeri. The sequence continues at coordinate 18,119,961 of NC_091754.1, forward strand.
AGCGTATTTTTAAACAGAAATTATTCATTTATCTTATTAGCCGATTGCTTTTTTGTTTCTGTTGAGCTGGATATTCAAACTTTTGCCCAAATAGGTCAACATGTCATCAAATCAGGCATAAAAGTTTCCACTCTGAAAGGAAAACGAACAGCAAGTGGAAGGGATGTGACATTTGGAGAGAACGAGTGTAGCAACGCACACATATGTGGTAGAACATGGAAATAGGCAGTTTCCAAGGTGTGGTCCTCTACTGGTTTGTCTTCTCTCTGCTCCCACTTCAGGAATTCATCCATTTTTTTATTATAATAAAATTAGGTTTTTTTTTTCAAATCAACTGTCATTTCAAATAAATTAATATCAGCTTTTTCAGCAGGCGTGCTGTAACCTAATGTGCCTAACTCAGTTTGTTTGCAACTAGAAAATAAAGAATATTAGTTAATTACCTGAGCCAAGGACATAAACATGCATCCTAGTAAATATCATGTTTTTACCTTACATGAGAACCATGAAAAACATAACATAAATCAAACTAGAAATAAATTACATTTTAATTTTAATACTAAATAAAACAGAAATTTTTGCCCAAATTGAATGTTTAGCCTGATTTAGACAACCACACTAGTGATTATTTTCAATCATAATTCTCCCTAATTTAATTCTGCCAATTTGCAATAAAAAATGTTGATTCTAAAATTTTAAGGGAAGCATATAAACCGTTAAATAAAATAATCATTTAAGTCTGTGTCAACAATCGTGCCCTTTCATTAATTTAAATGAGTGATTTATGCAGTAGACGCAGATTTAGGACTTCTCAGAGGCTCTCGTAGACCAGCAGGGGTAGTTGTTGAACCAGTTTTATGAGCTTTGTTATAAACTGAGTCCAATAATTAAATATGGTGAAAAAACATTGAGAACATTAGAGACTCAGCTTTTTCTTTATTCCATCACTGTAAACTACAAAGCTTTACTAAATTCTTAGTTATTTTTAACTGCTCAAGGCCATAAATAAATTTTAAAAAACCAGGTCAAGGTGAAAAAAAAAACATACTCCCTCTTTATTTGTTCAAGAATGAGATGTCACTCAGTTTGTGAACCATAAATTATCACATTTAGAACTACGAATCTTTCCTTCACATTTAAAATGTACAACAATAAGAGGACTGCTTCACCACTTCCTGTGATTATGTATAAGCTGTAATCTTAATGGGATAAAGTGGTTTCTTCACCATTACTAGGCTGTATTACAGATACCGTCATTTCACACTGTTGCTATTGGCGATCGCCAACAGGCCACGTGTGAGGAGTCTTCAAAGCCAAACGACCAGAACATGGGAGTATGAGGTCCATCGGGTTCAAAAACTTAAAAAAAACATCAATTAAAACAATAAACAAGAACTGATCAACTGGAACAAATTCTGCCACATTCAACTGACTGAAGACACACGTTCCTAAGTTTAAGAAACCCAACTATCCCTTAAAGAAGAAAAAAAGTACAAAGTTAAAGATATTTCTCAGAAAAATTCCTGTTCATGGGAGGAGAGGGAATTAAAGCCGCTTGGAACAGCTCAATATCGACCTGCAAGAGAGAGAGAGAACAAGTTCATTAGAATAATCCCAACTATGATGGTTTCAATAAGAGGTGACGATTTCTGAGCACTCACGCGGGGAATATGATCGTGATCTTGACCGAGACCTGTATGTTCCTCTGTAATACGGCGATGGAGAGCGGCGTCTTTAAAAACACAAAAAAAAACTTTTAATAAGAGCCTAAAAAAAGGATCAATGTTCTAATGAAATCATCCTGACTAAAGCCGACAGACAGGGACTGTCACCTGTACGACTTGTAGTATTCTCTGTCGTCATAGCGATCGTAGCCGCCTCTGTCGTAACCACGATCATATCCACGATCATAGTCACGTGAGTTGCGCCGTGGCCCACCGGGACCGCCTCCACCACTAAAAACGGATGTGAAAGCATTAATATTTCTCTTATTTGCTGTAAATATTATGTTTGTGTTGACTTACTACGTGGGTCGTCCCATGTAGATCCCTGGGGTTGGGGTGTGAGGTCTTTTCGTGATGGAGAAATCCACCCTGATTCTGCGACCATCCAGCTCCATGCCGTTCGCACGCTCCTTCGCCTGACAGCATAAAAAGACAACACATCAATACATTTGTTGTGGTCTGCAGAATGAATGTTTTGAGTCATTTTCAGGGGAAAAAAAGCTCTGGCGCTCCTGTTTTCAGAAGTAGAAGTTAGATGGATGAGTGAGGGGCAGAAACGACTCTTAAACTGCCTCTGTTTGCTCTGCAACACTGATGTGTAATCTTCACAAATAAGATTGAAGGACTTCTGCCATGTTGTGAAGTTGCTAATGCTAACAGTTAAATTCTACTAGCAGAGATGCATTCTGCTCTCTCCTGGCTGCAAAAATCAACACAGCCTTCAATGGAATTTTTTTTAATAATAGATCTGAAAGGTATTTTTTTTCTCTTTAAATCAACAAATATTATTTTACCTCTTTAGCATCGTTTGTGTTCTCAAAGTAAACAAAGGCGAAGCCCCTGGAGCGTCTTGACTGCTGGTCGTACACGATGCTAACATCTGCCAGGGGTCCATATTTAGAGAAGACGTCCCTTAGGTCCCTCTCTGTGGTGTACAGGCTCAAGCCAAACACTCCCAGGCAACCGTTTGGATCTGGATTAGCCTGTTGCAATATTAAGATTAGGTCAATAATAGGTTTATCTGCTTATAAATTTCATGCTGAGCAGATTCAAAGAAATGTATCTAAACAATGAGGACATACACGGTTGCCAATGTGCCTGCGGCGATTGGACATAGGGGAGTGACTATGGCTTCTGCGCCGACGTTCCCCGCTGTGGGACCGACTGCGAGATCTGCGGTGATAGGACTTGGAGCGGGACCGAGAGCGGCTGTAATGTCTGCGGGAGCCACGGTGGGAATGTGATCTGCAGAGACAGAGACAATGTTTCCACCCTCACACGAGTTCAAGGCCGTTTCAGTCCAGTCCACCTGAGCGCTGCTTCGTAACTCACCCAGACCTGGACCTGGAGCGAGACCAGGATTTAGAGCGGGAGCGACTAGCCGACTTCCCAGAACCATGTGCGCTCACGCTCCTGGAAGCAGAGCGAGACTTCTGAACACACACACACACACACACACACACACACACACACACACACACACACACACACACACACACACACACACACACACACAGTTATCATCACAGATGTGATATTGAACATTTTTTTAAAAAGTCTCTAAAGAGATAGGAATTAAATATATCCTGTTAATTTGTAGAAAAAATTGATTTGTAAATATAAATGTTTAATGTTACTTTGTACAACCAAGGTTATAATAGCAACAATGATTACATTAACTTAATTACAATTCAAATAAATTTTTCAATTGTAAAATTTAATTTGTGTTGTATTCAACAAAATAAAACATGCACGCATTTGACAAGTAGACCAGAAAATTACTTAGCGCAGTGACCTTATCCAGATTACTTCCTTAACTTCATTTCTGTAACTTCATTACTTCACATTATTCTTCTTTCTTCAATTGTCTTAAATCTTCTGACTTCTCCCTTCACACACACTGCTCATAGTTCTTCCCTCCTCATGTTTTAGCATGCATTCAACAATTCAGCTTCACACATCTCAGCTTCATATTACTGAAAATAAAGTGGACATGAGACTTCTTCTGCATTTTCTTCGTCCAACCTTAACCTTAATGAAAAAGAAGATGAAGAATATATGACTACAGTTAACAGGGCACGCTCATTCAACTTTGTCATGTGTTATCAGTCATGTGTTATCAGGATCTTTTAGCACAAATAGAAAGATTACAAATGTTCAGTTTTTTTTTTTTTTTTAAGATAATTCACTTTCAGTGGTTCTACGCCCTACTGGCACATTTTGTTTAACAATTTACAACGCGTTTTTTAAAACGAGCAAGTGAAGGAGGGTGCAGGGATCTTTAAAAAATCACTGCTCAACCTGAAAAGTGAGAATTATAAACACAATTAGTTTATCAACCTGAACGTAACAAAAGCATGAGACGTGTCGCACCAGAAAAAAACACAACAATGGAGTTTTATTCATCCATAAAAAAATTATAAAAATGAATGGTTCACCGTCATTTCAAACCACTGAATGTGAATAAGCTACATTTCAGAATAAACCCACTTATTTGTCCTTTACCCTTTACAAATAATAACTGCAAGGTCAGACAAAAATGACCACAAGATGCAAACACCTCTCGTTTGTACTTTTTTCCCATCATCAGCACTCGAAAGATCTTCAGTGTGATTTTAAGAAAAAAGTTTAAAACAAACGAGGCACAAGTTATTCTTATTCCCCAAATAATATATCAAATATCCAATCAATCACAAGATGTTTGTGCAAGTCACTAAATGAGAAGTAGACAAATAAATTTGCATCATCAGAACATTTAGAAGTTACCAAATTTCAGCTTCTGATTTAAAAAATAACCATTACAGAGATTTTCAACCCCGACTATTTCTGGGTGTAAACATACAATCCTTATTTTAGCTAATTAATTTATAGAAATAGATATTTGAAGATTATCTCAATAATCTCCTTAAATATTACAATTTCCCAATAGGTTCTGAAAAACAATTAGCATTTAAAACAGCCTCTAGTCTGATCGGATCGAGTCAGTGTAGTGCCACCTTCGTCTTTGACAGGTAAATGAAAGAGGAAACATCTTGAGGCCTTTTGAGTTTCTATTTTTACATTTCTGCGCTGATAAATGCAATAACACGTTGACCGTTTCACCAAATGCAAATCACCCAAACACGAAGTTGCAGCCAAACACACAGTTAACATGAATAAAGCACTACAAATGATTAAATTATAGCCTTTCATCGATAATTTTTATGGCTTAAAAAGCCCTAGCGTCTACTTCCTTCTAGCATGTTCCATTAGCATAATTAGCATTTCAGCTAAAAATGTGTTCAAGTTGCAACAGCTACCTCTAAAAATGCTTGAATGGTTTAAAAATTAATGTATTTCTTTGCGGGTTGTGGTAGACCTTTGCCAATATCGCAACAAAAGTAATCAGAAGTTGAGGCCTAGCTACACGTTAGCCTTAGCCAGCTAGCTTAATTCACAGAAGCTAAATAATATAATTTTCATCCTACATGCTTTCTCGTAGGGAAAAAACGACCGATTTAACACTGTTATGCTTCGTGGAGTAAATAAACATGATACATTTGACCAAAAACACGAGTTAGCAAACAGAAAGAGCATTAGCCGAAAAACACAACGCGGTGCTCGGAAGAGAATCACTTTTTAATCATGAACGAATTGAAAATAATAAAAAAAAGCTAAATAAAAAAAAAGTTCACACATACCTGCTCTTTGTCACTCATTTTATTGATAGTGATTATTCTAGATGGAGGGTTACTGTTGTGTTCCATTGAGCTAGAAAAGACTGACAAACAGCCTGGAAATCAAAATGACGTCACTCAAACGCGCTCAGCCCTTCAGCGGAAACCAGTTTTCTTTTTCAAAAGTAGCGCAGAGCTACAAAATAAAACTATGTCAATGGAAAAACATCTGTAGAATTATATATATATATTTGCATTAGAGGGCTGGATTCAATTAGAAGAAAATAATCAAACAACAACACTACTACTACTACTACTAATAATAATAATAATAATAATGGGAAATACTCACAGTAAGTAATTTACCTAATACAATTAAATATGAGAATTCATCATTAAATCTAATGCTCCTCCTTTGATGTCCTCCAGTTTATGTAAAAATAAGTAAATTTAATGTGTATCAAAGCTACATGAGAAAGGCACAAATAACACACCATTAAGTCACAAAAAATGCATTTTTGTAAGAAATGAATAATTGATAGAAGCCTAATCAAACCTGTCTAAATATACATTTTGTTCACATGCATGTGTGATGATTTGGCATGTCAACGGGAAAGTACAAGATTTTCTTAAGATCTTGTGCGAAAAATAATACAGCATAATAGAATTTAATTGATTTGTTCATTTATTGCTGAAAAACACAGATGATTCATATGTAAAAGTGACCACAACTTTTTTCTGTTGCATTTTATTTATTAGGAATCAAAAAGCAAAAGCAAAAAGAGCAGACGATTGTACAAAATTATTATCTACAAAGCTTTGTCACAGGGGAGGCTGAATATTCATAGAATTCATATTTTAGTTGATATATCCAATAGTTTGATGGCAATCAATGGATTTGTACCCAAAGATGAGTGGACACAATCTAAAAGCCGACACAAACTAAAAACACAAACACACACAAAAAAAAATTCTGCCTATTAAAAATGAATTAGCCTGAATGATAATAAACTATTTTCCACATTCGGCAGGACTTTAGAGCAGAGATTTCCACAGAGATTTAGTTACTCATTAGGACCTGGAGAGAAAATCAAATAAAAAAATCTATAAGAGATCAGCGATTATGAGTATAATTAAATAATAAAGTTGTTTTGTGTCATTATACCTACCACAGTCATACAGGGTGTTAATTTTATGAAGATCCAGAGCACTTGGTCCGTCTCGCTGGCCAATTGGAATGTAAGGATCTGGTCTGGGAATGATTGTTGGTCCACCGTCTTCAGAGAAGGCGTATCTGAATCAGAGATGCATAAAATGATGCCACCGAAAAATCTCAGAAGACATATGATTATGTTGCCTGAAGCAGCTAGCCAGACCTGGCAAGCCAGACTAAATAAATGTATTATTTAGTCTGGCCACGCTCCATTGACGGCTCTCGGTTGTGGGGCGGGTTCTACCGTTGTCTTTCAAATGATCTCCGCATTCCACTGGACAATGAATGTGACATACTCTTGTTTCACTCTGTTGCATCATCCCACCCACCAGGCATATAGAGTGCCCTGATTGGCCCACAAAGCGAATAAAGCTCTGTGATTTGTTCACTAAGCAGATAGAGCACTATGATTGGCCCACCATTATGGACCAATCACAGCTCTTTATGTGTTTGAAACCCCTCTAGAGAGCTGTGATTGGCTAGCCAGAGTCCTGGTAGGAGCTGCTGAGGTTCCAATGGAGCATGCCTAGACCATTCTTTGCAAAGCAAGAATTTGGTCTAGTTCACTAGGCTATGAAGCAGCAGCTCACCGTCCATAATGCATGACAGAGCTGTAGTCGTATGGGCTGTTGAGATTGTTCGTTGCCTGTTTTCTGAAGTTATGGATATGTTCTGTTAAAACAATCAAACAAGCAAAAATATTAGTTTAATTTAGATCAAATGTACCTAAAATGAGTTCCTAAATTAGTGCAGTTGATGTATTGTTGGGAAGTTGTCCCGAATCCAAACCTGGCATGATGTTTTTCCATACAATTGTGACGTAGTGGTCTCTGTCTGAGCGGGACTGCTCGTGTACAAATCCGAGCGCGTGCATGAACTCATGAGCAGCGATCCCTGCCCACATGCACCCAGGACTCTGCAGTGACAAGACCTGACTTCCTCCAGTCTGTCCCAGAAACGACCAGCATCTTGGAACAGAGAGCATAGTGTACTATGCGAATCATCGTAAACACACAAAAAAATCAATTAACAAGGAGCGTTTCTCACCCATATCGAGGCTGGACGTCAAGGAAGTTAGCCTCATGAGTGCGAGGAACAAATTTAACGCATGATCCGGCAGAAATGTCCTGCATCCCGGTTTCTATGGTGATTCTGTCCATGTCATCTACATAAGAAAAGGGAAAACTTTGATTGGAACACCTAATGATTCCAAACCATCTTCGAAACACCTTAGAAAGCTGATACCATATAAGGGCGAGAGGATGTAGGGCACATAAACAAATCCATCAATGGATTTAGGCCACAGACAGGTGTTGTCAGGGCAGTTTATGGCACTCCGTGCATAAGAGTAGGCAATATCTCCCTCCCTGAAGGACAGTCCTCTGGGCACTCGCAGTCCTGATTTAAAAACAAAAAGTTCAGAACACACCCCAAAAGCCTCGATCGGCATCAGTTTGTGAAAACTTACTGCTGTTGACTACAAGGATTTGATCCATTGCAGTCATGTCATCAAAGTCTGGAATTTCATCTGAAGGAAAAACAAAGAAACGCTTCCTTTTCATCTTTCTGAAGACTGAATTACAATAAAAGTGTAGAATATTATAACTGGTATATGAGAGAAAACTCACCAGAGTACTTCCTCTTTGGTCTTGGCTTGCCCTCCAGAACATCAGTGGAATTCTGTCACACAAAACGAAACGTAAACACATCCAGTTTGCAGAGAAATGCGTTTAAAACACAGGTTACTCACCTTAACGGGTAGCATATCCACCTGGGCTGGAAAGCCGAACAAGACGCCCAGAAGAAGGATCAGAGATTGCATGTTTGAGTCTGAATTTGTCGTCTTCCAGTGCAGAAGCAACGTAAAAGTCGCCACCTCCACTGAATCTATATACCCACTTCTCCTCTGCAGCTTTCTACTGATTGGACCCCTCTTCTGTGATGAAGCACGGCACAAGACCTCTCATCATCCAGTGGGTGTAATTTCCTCAAGTCCACTACTGATCCGCAACAGGTGGTCCACATGCTGACCTTCATTACTCAGCACTTTCAGAAAAGAGACACTTAGAGGTGTTTTGCAGCTGGATGTGCTGCAGCTCAGCAGCTGCTATCATTGGCGCGACTGTCCACCCAGTCAGACCAGCAATTTTGAGTATGAGCGAACTGGTAACCAGTGATTTTGTGACATACTATCAGATAACAACAACAATCACTTTGTCACGTGGGTAAATATATACAAACAGGACTTTATCCCTCTCCAAATACTATTTCTATTTTGATTAAGGGGCAATTATGAAGGAAGAGCACTCAGGGAAGAGTGACGGTTATGAAATCAGTTATGTTATCACAGAAATATCTGTATTCAAAGGTTTTAAACACGTCTGCTCATTAAACAATCTGGTGTGGTTTATCAGATATAAAATAGTGACTTTAATTCATATTATTGCATCATTAGTTATCCGTTTGTTCTATTATAGAGCTTTTTAAAACATAACACATAAGCAAGCAGGGTTTGATTCATGATTTTTTATTACAGGAAGTGAGTGGAAACATAAAGATGACAAGACTAAGCTTTAATCCAGTTTCACAGGAAGTTGTTCTCCTTACTCGTTCAGCACGATTTGTTTAAACAGATAAATTGAATTAAACAAAGTTAGCGCTGATAGAAAGCTTGAATGGATCGTTGCAGGATGTCGCAGAAGTTTGTATTCTCGATTTGCTCTCAGAGGATTCATTTTCGGGTTCAGTTTGGGTCGGTTGCTAATCGTCTTTTACAGCTGCAGAGAGAGAAACAAAGAAAAGTCAAACATTTTCCACCGCGTTTTAGGCGGACTTAAGTATACGATTAGTACGGACCACACTGATACAGTCTGTTGATTTTCAGCTTGTCAACGTGGCTGAGAGAGGACGCCTGGCCGAGCTTAATGTTCCTGTTGGTCTTCGGAACGATGGTTGGTTCTCCGTCCATCGAATATGCATACCTAAGCGTGAACACGTGTTGTAAAGCATGCAAGAACAAAGTCACGGTGTGCAGAGATAAAAAAAAAACAACAATACGTACATCCCAAAGTGCATGATGGAGCTGTAGTCATAAGGAAGGTCCAGATTCTCGGTTTTGAACTTCTCAAAGTTTCTAAACCGATCTGTTAGAAAACCATCAAGAAAAGCACTTTATTTTAAATGAATTAAACATGGCTTTTAAAATAGTTTTCTATTAAAGTCGCTGCGGCAACGCAAATAGAAAACAATAGTTTTAACTTTTTCTTTTAAATGTCACTGTAGGTGTGTTTTATTTTTTATTACCTCTCCAAATGTTTGGCCACATGATGGTGATGTAGTTGTCTCGGTCAAAGCGGGACTGCTCGTGCACGAAGCCCAGGGCGTGCATAAATTCATGGGAGATCACGCCAACCTGCATGCAGTCAGGGTTCTGCAGAGACACGGTCTGTCTTCCACCACGAGAGCCAAGGTAGGACCAACACCTTGATTCACCATTGCGCAGAATATGAAATAAAAAGTTGGGAAGCACGTTTGCACACAAAACGTTTTGCTAAATTACCTTAAAAACAACAAGATGGTTGAATCACACCTTTCATCACTCACCCAGACTTTGATTGGATGTCAAGGTAGTCTCTCTGGTGAGTACGAGGAACAAAACGGATGCAGGTACCATCCTCGATGTTGTCCATCCCCTTCTTTATCAGCTTTTCCTCAATTTCAGCTGTTTTTAATTATTAATTAAAAAACGCACAGAAAACAGAATATAACTGATCAATCGCAACATTTATTTGAGCATATTAAATTACTTTACATACTGTATTCAGGGGAGAGCATGTATGCGACATAGACATGTCCATCCACTGACTTTGACCACAAGCAGCTTCGAGCAAAGCAGACTTTGGAGCGTCTTCCAGAGGAGACAGCAATGTCTCCTTCTCGGAGAGTGGTAGTGCCATCAATGATTCTGGTGGCTGAAATCAGCAGAAATTAAACCAACACAAGCTATTTGTCACTCATTCCTAACTGCAAACAAACAGGAAGAGTGTGGGCAAAACTCACCGTGGAACTCATTCGCTTGGATTATTTTATCCATCGCTGTTGCATCGCCTCGCTCTTCACGCTCTAAAAACAGCAGGGTTTGTCAGTGTGCACACGGAGCCAAAGTTGTACCCAAAAAAAAGAGCAAATGTTTTCACCTCTAAAGCCAACAGGGACCCATTTTGGACTCAGCAAATAATTCTGCAAGAAAAGCAAAAGCGAGTTTTGTTCATGCAAGAATCCTACCTGAGACCGACTCTCGCTGCGTGTTTACCTGAGCTTGCACAGCTGAGAAGCAAGTCGAAAGCACACACAGGAGGGCCATCTGCTCCATCTTCTCCAGTCAGGTTTGTCCCCTGTGTTGCCATTTGGACCTACACTAACACCCGGTTTTATAGGTGCTCCCAGTCGCTGTTCAGACATAATACCCATGATTATCTCAGCTAAATTACAGGGATGTTGTTATTTGTTTGTGAGTGACTTTAATCCTCTAATTAGTATGAGTTTTTTTTTAAAAACAACATCTCCAACGGGAGCATAATGTGAGGTCCTACTGTGTTTAATAACAGCTCAAATTCAATGAGTAGCTTTAAAATAAATGGTTTAATGTTTGGCACCAGATCGGTACAATTTGGGGATTTCTATGGCGTGTACATTTACTAAGAGTGCTGTTTTCTTTCTACTCAATCCAAGCTTACCCATGGTCCACATGCTCTGTTGTGCAGCTAATTTCAGATCATAACATGTTCTTATCCACGTTCTCTAATTCCTCAGATGCCTCATGTTTCTCTGGAAATGCATGGCTGGCCACAAACAGGATTACACTTTAGCTCTGACCAAACACCAGTTTTTTTGTTTAAACAGTGTTAGAAATTCAGAATCAGTGCAGAATTAAACAAAACAAAAAATTAGGTGATCAAAATAAAGCAGTTTAATTGGAAAATGGAGTTGTAGAACCTTAAATTAGAGTTAGATTATTATATCTGCCTACTGATATATTGGGATGATATTTACCTTTTTTTTAATGTTTCTTCACCTGTCACTATACCTCTTTGGTGAGCAGATTTAAAGTCAGGCATATCCGTGGCCAGCCCGGTACTTCTGGAGAATTTTATTTAGATGTACATTTAAATTCCTGCTTAATAAATTCTTTAAACAGCATTACATTTCTTTATAATTTCAGTTTTTTTTACTTACTATTTGGTCAACTTATTGATTTATTTTTTAATTACATTTGGTTAAATGTTTGATTTTAATACTGAGCAGAGCACGAAATTAAGATTCAGCCATTGCTGACATTCATTGTTCCAGAACTGATGAGGTGTAGAAACGATGCACATCAACTGTTGTTATTAGGGACTTTTTAGCATGCAAATAAGGTGGGAAACATCTAGATATCTGAAACTTGTAGCACATATCAGCAATATCTGTTTTGCCGTTATCTGTATCTGTACACCAGTATTGGTCCATCTCTACTTTAAATTGTTACATTTTCAATAATTAAAACCCAGTTTTAATAAACTGTATCTGTAAAGCAACAAAAAGAGCAATGTTTTATGATTTTTTATATTAGGGACGTAAGAAAATATCAATACAGCAATATATCGTGATTTTTTTTCCTGGAAAATTATATCGATATTCAAAAGCTGTGTCAAATTTTTGGAAGAATTTACATGCAAACATTTGTTTCGTTTGGTGCAATTCAAACGCCAACCATTTTAACATTAAATGTTCTATTTTCTTGAGGCCTACTTTTTACTTTCATTCCAGTACATTTAAAAAATATTATCTGTACTTATACTCCACTACATTTTCTACAAAGTTTCAAAAGTAAAAGTACTTTAATTTGCATTTTGTCCAACCCCCTGGTCAGACAGCACACTTGTATGCAAACAACGCATAATTAAATGTTAGTTGAATACTATTACTTTTTTACTTTAAAGTACATTTGAAAATGCATACTTTAAAACTTTACTTAACTCCAAATCTTGGACACTTCCACTTTTACTTAAGTACTTTTTTTTACTTCTTTATCTGTACTTTTAAGTAAAAATTTCAAGTACTTCTTCCACCACTGCAGCAAGAAGGTCACAGGTTTGAATCCTGGCTGTGGTCTTTCTGCATGGAGTTTGCATCTTCTCCCCTTACATGGATGGGTTTCCTCTGGGTTTCTTCCCAAGAGCCAAAAACAGGCATGTTAGGTAAAATCGATGACGCTAAGTTGTCCCAATGTGTGAGTGACTTAAGTAAATATCGGTAGCTGTATGTCCTGGTGGAACAGTGATGAACTGCTGACATGTCGAGTCAAAACCAAACAGGGTGAAGCTGCTTTCAGCTACTATGCTGCACACAAATGGAATCAGCTTCCTTATGACAGCAAATTTACCCAAACTTTAGTAACATTTAGATCAAAATCAAAAACTTTCATGTATTTGTCAGGCTTTGAATGAAAGTGTCGTGTGCTGCACCGTCTGCACTGTAACTGCTCACCCTTCAGCTTTGTCTTTTTTAAACTGAATTTGAACTGTGTACTTGAGTTGTGCAGTCAAGTTACTTTAATGTTCATGCTATTCTCGCTAATGGAAAGCACACTGAATTGCCTCTGTGTATGACATGTGCCATTCAAACAAAGCTGCCTTGCCACCTGTCCAGGGTGTCCGCTGCCACTTGTTACCTGCTGGGTAAAGGGACCAGTTCCCCACAACCCTGCAAAGGAAAGGAAAGCTAAATCGTCCTCTAACATGCATTTACTTATAGGTCTGAACGGTATTAATAATTTTGTTTTCCATTCCGTTTGTGAGTGCATTTAAAAGGCTCAGAGAAGACAAAAATAAATATTAAAGTTATTTAAAATATTTCACTTTTTTAAACCAGAGTTATGAATATTGATACAAAAAATTCTCCATAGCATTGCAAGAAAAACGGAAAAATTTTGACGCCCGAACAGGGACTTGAACCCTGGACCCTCAGATTAAAAGTCTGATGCTCTACCGACTGAGCTATCCGGGCTCTGACAGACGAAGCGGAAGTAACCGTCATAAACCAAAAAATGTTAGCGCGTGCAGCGTATGTCTGCACGTTAGATCCAACATGACCACTTCTTTCGAAAAACCGCACACGACAGACGAAAATAACACGGTACGTAACCTCTCTGCTTGTAATGAGCAGACAAAAAAAGTCGTTAAGATTCCATTAAAGAAAAACTTTTTTGGCAGGTTGAAGCGCTTCAGCATGAAATCCAAGAAAACATCCGTCAACTAAATGAAGTGCAGCAGAAAAGACAGGTTGTTGAAAAGGAGATAAATGACAGGTACTGACCTTATATGACCGTTTATATTTTCGTGTGGAGATTTTAATTCAGTCCAGTCAAACAAACAATCACACACCCCCACCCCCCGACTTTACGTCCTCTAACGTCAAAGTGCAGGTCTGTGTTACAAAATTTTAGCAACTCTTTCTTATAAAAACAAGAATAAATTACGTAAGTAGACCCGTCCTTTGGTTCTTTTCGTTGTTTTAAGATAAATAATTTTTAAGTTTTGAATAAAGTTTTTTTCATTTGGAAAAACTTTATTGACAATCACAACATTACAATGAATGTGAACAAAAGTAATGAGGTCATTCTTTACTAGTTAGAAGTTCAGACAGGCAACCGACTTTCTTGTGTGCAAAGTCTTACATTGCTGCTCAAATTGCCTTGTTTTATTCTTTTACTCTTTTTTATTGAAAATTGTTTGCAATTTTAATCTGTTTTCTGTTTGATTTATTGTTGATCTCTTTGTGTTTTATTTAAATGTACTCTACTTTTTAGAAAGGTTCTATGGACAAGTGTTGCAAATTAGCACGTCTGCTAACACACATACTGTATGTATGTATGTGTACATACATGTGTGTATATATATGTGTGTGCATGTATATGTATATGTGTTCATTTGGGTTGAGGAAATAAGGCTTACCTTTGCATAACGAGGTAAATTAATATTTGAAATTTGCGTAGCCAGCCAACTTATGAGTTCTGTCTCAATTGTAGTAGGAGTGAAGCTGAACAAAGAGTGGAGCTGATGATGGGGCATGGTGAAGTGGTCGATGCATTACATCAGCTGGGTTGTCTTCTGCAAGAGGAAGCTCATCTCTCAGAGCTACTGAATGATCAGGCTGCATCAGACAGGTAATATGGAAGGCCATTTGCAGTTCAAAGAAAATCATACGTGCACAAATTGACCTTGTACATCTATTTTAAGAGTTCAAATGAGTATTTTGGAAGACAGAAGCAAGACCGCTGCAGATAAGGCAAGGAGCCTTGCTGCTGAAATCCAGAAGGTGAAAGAACATCTGGCAGAGATCAAGGTTAATCAAAAGCCAGGTATGGAAAGCTGTTTATCCAATGATAAAGTTGGATCTGAATCATCACACTGTATTTGTTTATCTACAGCACAAGCTGCAAGCCCAATACCAGCCAGAAAATCCAAAGAAAAGAAGAAAAAGAAACAATAATTTGGCATTCTTTTTGTAGGCTACTAGCATGCACTTTTAGACGCGTCTTTAATTATTACAGTAAATGTGTATATATTGTGTTACGATCAATAAAGTTATTTTCATTTCATACCAGAGACTGTTTTTCATTTACTTTTTGCTGTTCCTGAAATAAATTTGAGCAGAAATATTGTTTACCGTAATTATGGATCAGCTTTCCAACAGTAAAGCTTGTAATAAGGGAAGATGGGACTCAGAGCAGGAATAAGGAGAGAAATGGAGGAGATAAACTATGTTCCCCTTTGATCATAATGTTAAATGTGAGTTCTTGTGGCATAATTGTTGAACATTAGCCACAGACAAGAGCACAACATAAATAACATACTGCAGAATTTATCACTTTAGCGAAACAGCCAAAAGTTATGCAGCATTTCAGTTTATTTACTTGAAAGAAAATCCCCCGTGCACATTTTTTTAAATTCCATCATTTGTTTGCTATCATTTACTTACTGTGTGTGAAATGTTCCAAGTGATAGAAACCAGAAGAACTTTCTGAACACAGTAGAAAAAAACAAAAAAATTTTAAATAGTTGGCTTCAAAGAGATCTGACAGTATTTGGAAGAACTCTTCTAACAAAGATGGAATCCATTTCTAGACTGATATACCCTGCTCAATCATTGGCCATATCTCCTAAAATTATTAAAGAAATAAATAAAATGAATCTTGATTTTATATGAAAGAACAAAAATCACTACATTCGAAAAAGCGATTTAATTAAGAATTATGAAGATGGTGGTATAAAAGCTATAGATTTTGAAAATTTGAATGGAGTATTAAAAATTAAATGGCTTAAATCCTTCTTAATAAATAGAGAGGAAATTTGGCATACAATTCCGAAATTTATATTTGAAAAAGTTGGAGGAATGGAATTCCTATTAAGATGTGATTTTGAAATCCCGAAGTTGCCTCTCAAACTTTCTGAATTCCACAGACAAGTCCTCTTTTTTGGAAAAATGGTTTTCAAACATAACTTCAGCCCACATGATGTTCCGATATGGAATAATAGAACTATTTTGGATAGAAACAAAACCATATTTGTAAAAAGTTGGATGGACAGAGGAATTTGGTCAGTGACACATATTTTAGACGAAAATGGAAATACCCTTTCACTTAAGAATTTCAATCTCAAATATGATGTTGACATTTCTGAAAATGAATATAATAAGGTGATTAAAAATATCCCAAGTGCTCTGGTTCATCTAGTTAAAGCTTCTATCGGTTATATATTTAACCCTAGACTCAAAATATTAGCAGTTGATGGGATAGAAATTTTCAATAAAAAATGTAATAATATTTTCCTGAGAAACAAATTAAACAAAACCTTTTATCCAAACCCAATACTCCGATTCTCGTTACTACACAACTTTTCAAAAGGAGAAATTAAAGTTTTGAGAGCCAACTATCTAAAATTCTCTTTACCCCCAAAGTATAAAGAAGTCCATTTTAAAATCTTGAATGATATTCACTCATCTAACCATTTTATACAAACTAGATTTAAATTCAATGTGGAAAAATGTTACTTATGCAAACAAAACGATGAATCGACTAAACATCTTTTCTATGAATGTGATCAAATTTTAATGATGTGGAAATCACTCCACGATTGGCTGAACTCCAATCAAATTTATATAAACAATTTCACAGTTGAAGATATCTTATTTGGCATTATACTAAAAGATAAAAATAATGAATTTCTAATTAATAATCTCATAATCTTAACAAAATTTTTCATACACAAATGCCGATATCTCAAAAATCCACCTATGTGGAATAATCTCAAAAATGAAATTAAACTGCTGTTGAGATCCATAGGTAAAATGTCCACCCCCAATGCTATAAAGCTTTATGATTTCATTATGAACACTAATCTCTAACTGCTTTTTGGATGATATAAACAATTGACCTTGTTTGCTCTTTAACTTCCCCCTTGTAAAACTTTATTTATATTCACATAATTTGTTTTTTCATGCTGTCTTATTTGTATCCTTTCATGTTCTATTTTTGTTTTTTGTTTTTTTTTTTTTTGTTGTTGTTTTTGTTTATTGTCTTTTTACTATACCAAATTGAATTGTAGGTACAAAATGAAAGTTAAGATGAACACGAACTTTGGAGCTACTCTGTAATGTCATTCTGCTAACAATTTTTGAAATGTAGTCGTTTTTGTTCGTTTTACAAAGGTTCAATAAAAGTTCTTTAAAAAAAACTGACTAGGAACTAATAAACCAAAAGTTGTTTGCAAAAAAAAAAAAACTTACTGTGTGTGACATATAAAAGGGTCCGGGTGGAAACCGCAGATGAACATCACCCGTTCTGTCTTTCTGACATAAATAGTAAACATAGAGACATCATAGTGTATATGGCTACGATTCCTATTTGTGAGTTTAGTGATACGAGCTGTGGAACATTCTGTGAATTCTATTACGACCTTTGGTCTGTGTGCGGTGCGGCAGCAGACTTATAAAACGTCAGTCAAGCTTTTATGTCCTTCCTGGGCTTCCGTTCCGTATGAGTCAGAAGAAAGGTTTACGTTTTCCTCCCAGCTCTCTCGTCCTTTTAAGGTGAGCTATTTTTTATTTTTAACCATTCACTTGTCATTTATGTTGGCTGCGATAGAAACCAAAATATTCTTTTCGAACAAAAAAACGTAAAAAGGAAATGCGATATTTTTAGGACACGTGCCTGTCTCAAGTCCAACTTCAGTCAAAAATAACTGGGTGGCACTTTTAAGGTTTAATGATTTTTATTTTCGTGTTTAAATAAAAATATTAAATTATTTTAGACAACCCAGTGTCACAAATGCTTACCAAACACAATGTTTTGTTGATGTCACGTTTTATTTGTCTAAACAGGCAAAAACACAATGACAACTTGTGCCGAGTTCTGCTCCATCTTTGATTTAAGCTCAAAGGAAGAGATTTTTGGCCTGAAAGAGGTGAACCACGACTTCAAGGAGTCTTTCAGAACCGACTGTATGTATAAGTGGAGATGTTTGAGTCATATCAAATAATACCCAATTAAATCGGCTTTTTTACGTGCAGGTTTGGAGGATAAAAGCCCAGAGGATGTCCATTTGCTCAGAGAGGTGTCAGACAAAATGGTCTGCTCAGCCTGCAGATGTGCCTTTGTCAACCGTGAGGAACAGGTGAGGTGATATGTTGCCTTAAACACAGTTGTTTTGAGAAATAAACGTGTTAAGATAGATTAACACTAGCTGAGGTGTGTGTGTTGCAGAAGGAGCACTACAAGCTTGACTGGCATCGGTTTAACTTGAGGCAAAAAGTGTCAGGATTAAATCCCCTCACGGCCGAGGAGTTTGAGAAGAAGACTGGAGCTGGTGAGGAAATGAAGATATTATATTTAGTGGGAATGATGGAGGGCTAAATGATTTTTGATGCTTCACAGGAGATTTGTCAAGTATCTCAGGCTCAGAGTCTGATTCGGAGGAAGAGGACTTTGCCTGCAAAAGTGGGGAAACAAGGAATAATGATGTCGGCACAGATGACGAGAGCTCAGCGATGACTGGTCGACTCTCCAGCAAGGTGGTGTTCCAGAACTCTGCAGGAGCGTATCTAATGGTCTATCAAGCAGCATTGATGGGAAAGGTAGGACCAGGATTACAAATACAGATTAAATCACTCATTGTTTTTATTCTGGTTATATACAATATTATGATATTTCAGACAAAAGAAGAGGTAGATGCAGTTTTCTCCATGAAGTCCATAAGTCAGAAGACTGTGTGGGTCATTCTTGTGACTGGGGGAGGACACTTTGCTGGTGCTGTGTTTGAAGGGTAATTATCTGATCATGTATGTATTTGTAAGCACGACAGACGGGTAAATGATCAGTTAGCATCAAGCTGATATGATTTGCATTCTGTTACATTTATGGTTCAATCAGGTTTTGTTTCTATTCCCATTTTATTTCTGGTAAGAAAATTTTAGAAAATATCCATTCACTGAAATATCGCAATGTTTCATGATATGATACCAAATCGATTTTTCAAATCCGTGTGTAGATTTATATTTTTTTTATCAGAAATTTAAATGCTCATATTTTCTGAATTAATTTGGTGTGGTGCAATTCAAACTCCGACTGCTAGGTGGCAGGAGACTTTACCACCTTCACTCTGATGGAGCAGTAAGATCTTAGGGTAACTCGGGATGTCTTGGGAGAGTCTGGCCTGAGCTTTCAAATTAAATTTAGTAGAGTTGCTTAAAAAATCGATTCAAGTCTGAATCGGGATTCTTATTTATAAAGATTCGGAATCAATTCCAAGAACTCAAATATTTGGCATGTTACAGGTTTGAGATGCACTTTTTTGATCTTTGCTAGGAGAGTCAGTACTCCGTTTACTTTTGTGGTCCCATAAATTGAGATGGTTTGTGTTTGAATCTGCTGATAAGAGGACACTTGAATGTAATTTTTTCCATACTCAGAAATTTGAGATATTCTCATATTTATTTTCTAAGTTGATAAATGAGTACTCAGGATTACTCATGTAACTTGTTTCTACACATACTTGAAAAGTATTTGACCGTATTACTTTCAAAGCTACTGTTGGGTAACTACAGATTTGTTATATTTTACAAGGTAAGCAAAAATAAATGTTGCCTTTTGGTCAAAAGATTGCTTCTGTTTACAGTTTTAGAATCACTTTATTTTACCTTGTAAATTTGCATTTTTGGAGCATGACCGGTTTAAAGTCAAATAAAAATGTCCCATAGCTTTAAATGACTTGTACGACAAAGTAGTTCATCCTGGAGCTGACACACTTTGTTAATAATACTGATTGTGAATCGATATAAATTGAGAATCGATTCTGAATCGAATCGGCACCCCGAGAATCGGAATCGAATCAAATCGTGAGTTGCTCTAAGATTCACATCCCTAAAATTTAGTCTAAAAAATGCAAATATTGTCTGACTTTTAGTATCGTGACATATCGTAACGTCTATTGCAATATATATATCGAATCACTAGATTCTTGCCAATACCCATTGCTAGTCTTTTGCTGGGAAGCACTTTGTTCGTCTTATTTGGCTGTGTGAAGCACTACATAAACCTTGAATTGATTTCAGAAAAGAAGTCCTTCATCACAAGACTTTCCACCGATACACGGTCCGAGCAAAGAGAGGCACGACTCAAGGTCTCAGAGATTCTCAGAGCCGCGTGACGGCAAAATCTGCAGGAGCAACTCTGCGGCGGTACAACGAAGCCGCCCTCGTTAAGGTAAGAACACATTTCCTCTTCACCTTGAAATAAAAGCAATAATTTCTCTCTACTGATCGTTTTTTACAGGACATTCAAGATCTTCTGGTTACCTGGGCTGAACACCTGGACAAGGCTTCTGCAATATTTGTGCGAGCCCCTAGCTACAACAAGACCATCTTCTTCGGTGGTCGTGGAGCTCCTTTGGGGAAAAAAGATCCCCGAATTCGTTCCATCCCTTTCGCCACGCGCAGAGCCACGTTCCGAGAGGTGCAGCGCATACACCAGGTCCTCTCCACCGTTCACGTGTATGGTACGTTTAATGACACATTTGGGATGAACAGCGTGTCTGCTCGTTTCGGCACAGCTGGGGTGTAATTATTGAATAATCAGAATGGTCATTCTGCAGGGAAAGAAACAGACATGTCTTCTGTGGTGAGTCCGTCGAATAAGAGGGTGTGGAAAAGAACTGTGAAACCTGCAGCCCAAAAAATCCCAGAGCAGGAGGCAGGTGTGTTGAACAAAGCTGTCAAATGTCTGTGGTGGATTATGTGTAAATCTACATTTTATTTTTGAATACAGATTTACTGCAGCCTCCACCAGAAGAAGGTCCTGAAAGCTCAGACGACGGAGGGGAGATCCAGTTGGAAATGGTGGAGCTCACTCTAGGAACTCTGGACCTCAGGGAGAATGAGATCTATCCCTCCAGGCACAGGAAGAGGAAGAGGAGAAAGAAGGAGGGAAAACAGCTAAAAGAAGGTTAATTTAGATCAATAACTCATATGGATGATTATTATACAAACACTGTTAAGCCTGTCCTCATCTGGAACAGAAAAAAGTAACACGGAAGCAGAAAATCAGGAGAAGGAAGAGCACGAGGCGACAACCGTAGAAGAAAACACTCAATCCTCAACAAAGAGGAAGACGAAAGCACAGAGTAAAAAACAAGATGGTTAGTACTGATGTGACAAGACCATTTCATTGCTGTAAAGCTCTAAAAGCACGATGAAACTCATCATTTAGCTTTCTGCTTTTCTAGACGTTGAGTCACGCGAATATGGGCTGAGGGATGCACTGTTTACAGCGTGCAAAGTTGGCGATGTGGGTGCTCTGTCTAGTCTCCTCCAGCTGCCTCAGGAAATGCCAGATAGTTGTGAAGAGCTGGAGAGCAACCCTTCTCTGGTTCTGCATCCTGTAAGCCTCCTGACCAAGCCAGTAGACTCATCTGGGTTCACCTTGCTGCACGTCGCTGCAGCAGCTGCACAAAAAGCTGTTGTCAGGCTGCTTCTAGATGCAGGAGCAGACCCAGCCTGCAGGTATCGGGTCGTGCAACCTTTGTGATTTTTTTATTTTTAATTAAAATTTTAAACAAGTAACCTAATCTCCTTACAGGGACAAGAAAGGCCAGACACCATACACTGTCACCCCCGATAAGGAAACGAGGAACATCTTCCGTAAATACATGGGTGAGAATCCTGATAAGTACGACTACAGCAGGGCTCAGGTAAAGCTCAGCCGCATCGTTTCTCCGGTTTCTTGTGTTAAACGGAAGCAGGGAGATTATATTTTAACACTGCTCCTCAGATCCCGGGTCCACTAATGGAAGAGATCGAATCCAAGAAAGCTGAAAAGAAAAAAGCCCAAAAGGCTCAGAGGAAACTGCGTGAAAAAGAGCAAAAAGAGAAGAAAAAGCAGGAGTTAGAGGAAGAAGAAGAAAGAAGGAGATTTGCATCACTGACGGATCGAGAAAAGGTGGGTAAACATGTATCTGGTGTATGATTTTATTTCTTTTAAATATGCGAGTATGTTGATCATTTCTGTTTTGCTTAGAGAGCTT
This sequence comes from Nothobranchius furzeri, assembly GCF_043380555.1. NCBI lineage: Eukaryota > Metazoa > Chordata > Actinopteri > Cyprinodontiformes > Nothobranchiidae > Nothobranchius > Nothobranchius furzeri. Next base: position 18,142,171 of record NC_091754.1, read on the forward strand.
TGGCAGCAGAAAGGAGGCTGGCAGAGCAAGCAGCTGCAACAGGAGTCGGTCTCTCTAACGTCAAGTAAGTTCCCCAGAAGGACTCATTTACCTGGGCTCCATCGTGATGCATATTGAAATTAGCCAAATTGTTCCAGCTTTGTGCTTTAATTTGGTGTTATTCTCTTCTCTTCATGCTTTGGGGTTGCTTTCATCAACAGGAGGTGTTGGATGTGTGGTGAGTCTCTACTTGGGAAGATCCCGTTTCACTGTCTCGAGTATGCATTCTGCTCCCCGCGCTGCGTTCAAGCGCATCGAAAAGCAAACGTTCCCTCGGGCAAAACCTGACACTTAAAAAAGCTTCTGATTGGAAGGAGACTCGCTCATTAAAACTACTGCAGCATTTTGGCGGTTTGAAGCTCTTGATTTTAGGTCGGAAAAAGTATATTTCAAAATTATTTTTGTTGTATTTTCTGCAGCATTTTGGATGAATTATGTATCAAAATGCAATAAAACAAGTTTACAAGAAATCTTCAGCATGCTGTTAAGAACGAAAGCTATAAGAATGGTTTTTTTTTTTTTTGACAATCGTTCTTTTGTATATTTATCAAAAAGTTAAATGTCAAGATTTTCCAGCTGTGATGTTGAGCTGAGGCCAATCCATAAAAATAACCCTCAGGTGTGCCGGTGCTGCCTCCAGCTCCAGCAGTGTGATGTTGTTGGGAAGACTGGTGCTGAGCAGGGGCCCAGGGACATACAGGGTCTGCTGGGGCCCCCTGGCTGGCCAGTACCGTCCCAAATTCACTCCATTAATCCAAACCTGGCCCTGATCACAAATAACAAAACCACACATGTGAGCCATTCAATTTGCCCTGGAAACACGTTTTATTCCCACACTGGAGTCCTTACCTTTGTCCATTCTTTTAGCTTGAGGAAGGTGTCCCATGCCAGGCCATTGGGTTGTAGGGTCCCCATGTAGACAGCTGGTCCAGCTGAAAGCGCTGCTTGCTTAGACGAGACAGACTTTTGATTTGAATGAGGCCATCCACTAGAAATGGCTCCGTCAATGTCCAAAGGGTAGATCTTCCAGTCAGTCAGTGCGTCTTTACCCAAGATCAAGTTGCTCATCAGGCCCTGGAATGCCCAAACGTCGTTGATATGTTAGTTTTCTGGTTTACAGTACCTGAAACACCAGGTGTTTGTTATCTAGGATAGTTTTGTGTTCTTTCCTTACCTTGTAATCATTTATCTTGCTGCCAAAATTAACCCTCCCCATGTTTTCAACCAGGATGTCCAGTATGTCCCCCTGCTGTCCAGTAACATTCATCACAAGAACAGCGTCTCTTTCCAGCAGGCCTTGATAAACCTGTTTGTAGATACTCACATTCAGTTATAAACTTTAAAATATTCCATGATAACCTACGGTTGACAGGACAGCTTTACCTGCCCCCCCCCCCCCCCACCACCACCACCAGTGAATCTGATTGGCTGGTGAGACAAAGGTCCCCTTACCCCATTGACAGACACATATGCACGGTCATGAACTCCATTCAGTGGAGATATAAGTGGCGTGGGCTCTGAGAGGTCCTGGGGCAGCGTAGTCCGATACAGCATGAAACCATAGTACTGAGCACAAAACACATGACAGGTTGCAGACACAACAGCCTAGAAGGTTTCCATGTTTTTAAGGGGCTTCCTGTGGTCAGGCTCTTCTGTGTCGTTGCCATCAGGCCAATATCGTACCTGTTTCATCTCTTCGAACATCAGCGGATACTTGGATGTGACCGGACCCAGAGGAGAAATTGTGTCCAACACACCGTTAATGTTTCCAACCTGTAAAAATGTGTCTGGATTAGACACTTATAAGAAAATGTCAAGTTTCCTGAAGTTCTCTCACCTTTTTCAGTGTGACAAAGCCATAAGCAAACTTGGGAGTTGCTGGTGGCATGGGGCCGGAGGGGACTTCTCTAAACTGAAGAGGACTCATGATTAATTACTCACAATCAAGATATCCGTGTAAGTTTGTGGCCTATCAACTATTTGTACCAGCTTTATGACATCTCTCATGGCCAGCAGCTTCTCTGTGGGGTCTCCTGCTTCGGTCAGCGGGGCGTCGTAGTCATAACTTGTTATCACTGAGCGGAACCTGGTGTCGTGATCCGCACCTTCATGAGAGAGGTTACAGATCAATAGCATGCCGCTATCTGATCTATTTGAGATCAAAATAAATGAAGTTATATGTCCATCCATCCATTTTCAACCACTTATCCGGAGTCGGTTCGCAGGGGCAGCAGCCTAAGCAGAGAGGCCCAGGCTTGCCTCTCCTCAGCTATTTGGGCCAGCTCCTCCGGGGGAATCCCAAGGTGTTCCCTGGCCAGCCGAGAGGCATAGTCCTTTCAGCGTGTCCTGGGTCTTCCCTAGGGTCTCCCAGTTGGACGTGCCAAGAAAACTTCGCCAGGGAGGCGTCCAGGAGGCATTCTGACCAGAGACCCGAGCCACCTCGACTGGTTTCTTCTCGACGTGGAGGAGCAGCAGGTCTACTCCAAGCCCCTCCCGGATGACGGAGCTTCTCACCCTATCCCTAAGGGAGAGCCCAGACACCCTGCGGAGAAAACTCATTCGGCCACTTGTGTCCTCGACCTCGTTCTTTCGGTCACTACCCAAAGCTCATGACCATAGGTGAGGGTAGGAACGTAGATCGACCGGTAAATCAAGAGCTTTGCCTTCTGGCTCAGCTCTCTCTTCACCACGACAGACCGGTACAACGCCCGCATCACTGAAGATGCAGCACCAATTCACCTATCGATATCATGCTTCATCTTTCCCTCACTCGTGAACAAGACCCCGAGATACTTCAACTCCTCCACTTGGGGCAGGACCTCATCCCTGACCCGGAGAAGGCATTCTACCCTTTTCTGAATCAAGACCATGGTCTCGGATTTAGAGGAGCCGATTCTCATCCCAGCCGCTTCACACTCAGCTGCGAAACGCTCCAGCAGGAGATCACTGTCTGATGAAGCCAACAGGACCACATCATCTGCAAAAAGCAGAGACCTGATCCTTGGGCTACCAAAGCAGAACCCCTCAACACCTTGGCTGCGCCTAGAAATCCTGTCCATAAAAGTTATGAACAGAACAGAAGGTACTTGTAACTGGAGGATACTTTTTTTTTTACCATTCCAGTAGCCAAAATTCGTCCCTCCTTCAAACATGTACCTGGGATTTAAAAAAAAGAGACAATTATTTATTTTCTGACTTTCTCGTAACGTCTCACTAAAGCCATAAATTTGTGCGTTGTTATTATGAGCTAAAAACTAAAGTTTCCAACTTTAAGCATTGTCTATCAAACATAGAGGGTTCGGGGAGACATACATGTTGACGTTGGCCCCCATGGCTAGCATTTCTCCCAGCACTCTGCTGACCTTCTGAGCATCAACCACAGCATGCCGATCCCCCCAGTGGTCCAACCAGCCGGTGTAGAACTCAGAGTTTACCTGCAACGCCATTCAAACATGTTTAATTTATTATCACTGCATGTTTAATTGATGACAGAGAGATATGTGTGCAACAAACCAAAGGTCCTCTAGGTTCATATCGTCTCTGGCGGTTAAAGGCGTCACTTATGTTGGTGTCTTGAAAAAGAATAGAGATCAGTTACAAATAAATGCTGCTTTCTCATTAAAATGTCACAGAAAACCAACCTGTGCCGAAGTCCACGGTGGCATATAATCCGTCCAGTGTCCCGCATGTCATTTCCTTGTCTGTGTTTCCATCAGTGGTGAACAGGATGACGTCCTCACCCAAAAAGAAGCGAAACATTGTTCGAAGGTGACGCATGTAGTTGTAGTCGCAAGCAAAGTAACTTCCATATTCGTTTTCAACCTAAGAATAAGCGGATTGCATTAAGACCAGTAATCACGCTCTAAATTATTACCGTCTCATTACTTTACCTGGACGGTAATGATGTTACCCCCATTGATGTAGAGCCATGGCTTGATTTTGGGGAGGAGAATAGCTAGCCAGTTGTTGACTGCTTCCAAGTAATCTGGTGAAAAGAAAATGGAAGGAAATAAAACCAATTAAAAAAACAGACAAATACATGCAGGAATTACCTGTGTCTGCTGAGCGAAGTACGATGTTTGGTTTTTGGAGGAGCCATGCTGGTAATCCACCCTACAATGTAAATAAATGCAGAAATAATTCATGTGATTTCTATACAAGATGGACTAAGGTCAAGAAAAAACATCTCATCATCACCTTATAATAAACAACCTAAAGGTGTAATAATCAAGGGTTCAACATATTCAAAAAGCTTTTCCATAGTGACACATTTAAAAAGATGTATTATGACTTATCTTCTGAAGTGAAAATAGTTATGTGGTTGATCGAACAAAACATGTTTTCTCAGTTCTTCATTAAATCCCTCTCACATGAAGTGGTTTAAACAGTTTTGTGCTTGACCGTTTCAGTGCCTTCAAGAATCAGCTGTTTCAGGGCTTTGTCACTTTAAAGTGATAGAGTGTATTTTTCCTGCCAATAGGGGGCAGTACAAGACCGTACCAACTGATGGCCATTAGGGTCCAAAATCCCTGGGAGCACAATTTTCAAACGAGTACTTCGTCAGATCATTCAACCTCCAGCAAATTCACAAGCACATCAGACCCCCTTTCGTCCCGAGCAAGCGAAGAGGTAAATGTGCAAACAGCAATGTTTATGAATGGCGAAATTTTGTGACCTCTTGTTACAAATCAGTAAACGCGTTTTGTCCTCACAGGCTCCCGTAGAAGAAAACATTGCGTCTAATATGGCATCACCCAGAGACTTGGGCCCAATCCCAATACTCACACTTACACCCTTCAATTGTGCAATCCTGACCAGGGGTGTGAGTGCACTGGGTGCCTCGATTCTCAAATGCAGAAGTTGGTCACGCCCATTTGCACCCTTGATCCGCACTTCACCCAAGTCCGCAGCGATGCAGACTTGGGTGAAGCAATGGCTTAACCACAATCCATCGCTGCGAGAGAAAAGTCTCAAGTGCCTTTTCTGAAAATATGTATTTTCTAATGAAAGCAGTTCATTTTTGGACGATTAGCTGATGCTCTGAAACTTTTAGACAAAGCAGCAATGATTATACATTTATAAGGAACACTTTTTTTATTGGGCCTGGCATGAAATCAATTAAACCTGTCTGATAATTTCCTGGTTGATTAAGCAGCTGAGGGCATTGTTAATCACTTTCAGCTGTATTGGTGTTCATGGACTTAACGACAGGTGCACTAAAGTGGCAACAATAACAAAACCCTCAAAACAGGACTGGTTTAACATGTAGAGGTCATTTCAAGTTTCTCCCTCTGGATCTTTGTCGGCTGGTTTTCCACTCGTGCTAGTTTTGGCTCTCTACTGGCAGTACGAGGCAATTCCTTAACCCTACAGAAGTTGCACAGGTGGTCCAACTTCTCCAGGATGGCACATCCACACGTGCTGCAGCAAGAAGGTTTAATGTGTCTCTCAGCACAATCTCCAGAACATGGAGATTTCAGGAGACTGGCGGTTATTCTAGGAGAGCTGGACAGGGCCGTAGAAGGTTCAAAACTCATCAGCAGGACCGATACCTGCTCCTTTGTGCAAGGCGGAACAGGCTGAGCACTGCTCGACCGTTATGCTGCCTGCAACGTCGTTCAACATGACGGGTTTGGTGGTGGGTCAGTGATGGTCTGGGGAGGCATATCCATGGAGGGACGCACAGATCTCTACTTCCTAGGAAATGGTGCTCTGACTGCCATAAGGTATCGAGACGAAATCCTTGAACCCTCTGTCAGACCCTACGCTGATGCAGCAGGTCCTGGTTTTCTCCTAATGCACAACAATGCCCGGCCTCGTGTGGCAAGAGTATGCAAGCAGTACCTTGAGGATGAAGGAATTGAAAAAATTGAATGGCCTTCACGATCCCCTGACTTAAACCCAATAGAACATCTGTGGGACATTATGTGTCGGTCCACTTGGCAGTGCGGGTTGCTCCTCAGACTGTACAAGAGCTCAGGTATGCCCTCACAGATCTGGGAGGAAATGCCACAAGACACCATCCGTTGTCTCATTAGGAGCATGCCCCGACGTTGTCAAGCATGCACACAAGCTCGTGGGGGCCACACAAGATACTGAAAAGCAATGTATTTTATACCTGATTTCTATGTTTATATGTTATGAAGCTGCCATTATTTTTCACTCTTTCAATGGATATTTCCAGAGATTAACAGTAAAAACTACACATTATCTCTTTAAAAAATACTATAGCTGGATCTGGTCATGCCCACATCTTACCCATTTCTGCTTTATTTCTACAGCGACAAAAATGTATGTTATTTTTTATTCACCATTTCCCATTCTGCACAGATGTATGGTCCTGGGCGCAGAATCACCAGAAGGCCTGTCTGGTTGGCCAAGCTTAAAAAATACTCCAAGTCTCTGTCTCCTGTGAAGTTGTAGACTCCATGAACCGGTTCATGGAAGTTCCAAGGCACATATCTAATCAGTCGGTGGAGAAAGTTTTGTTATATTAAAGAGAAATCACTTTTGACCAACAGAATCAATCACAACAGATGAGCTTACACTTGGACTGCATTGAGTCCAGCCATGTACATCTTCACAAGACGGTCCTTCCAGTAGTAGCGTGGGACTCTGGAGTAGTGGATACTTCCTGAGATGTACTGAAAAGGCTTCCCATCTTTCAGGAAGCAGTTGTTTTTGTAGTCGATGCAAAAAGATCTTTCTGCAGAAACCTACCAGAAAATTATGACAAGCATGGAAATCCTGCCTTTAAAAACGTGTTTCCATAAACAGATTTATGAGAGGTTGCTGGGGAAATTCTCTCTGTGTTATTCTGAGATCATAGAAATATTGTCTGGTAGTTAAACTTCAAAGAATCACAGAACATTCTTACCAGATTTTCAGATGAAAAGGCAAAGCTCACTGCAAAAAGCAATAAAAGAGCAGCAGCAGCCATGTCCACTGCCTCTTATGAGGAGTTTAATCTACAGCTCAGACATTAATGACATAAATTATTCTTATTTTAGTAGGATTGAGGCTTCCACCTTTCTAAGGCAGCATTTCAGCGTCCAGCCTGTTTCAGAAGCTCTCATCATGTGATTCTCAGAGCTGGGCAGCAGCAGGGTCCTAAAGGCCGTCATATTTAGCTCCACTTCCTCCTGTTTTAAAAACATTTACACTAAATGTATAAATAAAATTTACTAATAATAAAAACAAAAATTTAGCATTGAGAATTAGGATTGTGCTACACCATCTTCTAGTGAAATATCTATTTAAAAAATTTTTGCATGACACTGATTTTACATTTATATTTCCACTTTAATTTCTGCTTTATTACATTTTTTGTCAACAAAAATAATTAAACAAACAATAAAGGGGAAAGTTCCATTTAAAATTCTCCTTGTTTTAGAAGAAAATATGCAACCTGCTTTTTTTAAAGCACATTATTTCAGATTAAAGAGCCTAAAACCTTTATTCCAGCTACTTTCTTGGGTTTTATCAAGACAGGTCAACATATGTAGTGGTTTAATACTGATAATTACACAAAGTACATGACTCAGAGGTAACAACCCAACATGCTGTCATGCTTTACATTCCCTTTGTGTTTGAAAAGGCAAAAATGACAAAGCTGACGTTTCAGGAACAGGCTGCGTCATTGTAGCTTTAGACATTATTTTGTTACTGCCTTTAAAAACAAAACAAAAAACAAGTGTTTGAATTCATGTTAACCAACCCTTTAACATTTTTTTTTATTTTTTGCCTTTGATAAAACACATATAAGAATTTTTTCTGGTTTAAAATATAATTGTTGGGCATAATTGTGATGTTTAGGCAAAGAATACATAGTTTTTGTTTAAAAATATAAAGTTTAAACAAGTAGTTTTAATACCATGCCTTTTGCTAGACACTAGATGGCGCTTTAATACTATCAGAGAGCAATAGCTGAACCACTTGTCTAATAGTGACTATTTTGCAAGGGTCTTTTTTGCATTTGTTTTCTGAATTTGAGTTTATTTTTGAACAGGAAGTGATCCTTACTGCATGTAGGTTGTGGTTATTGAAAGCTCTGAAGTTTGCAACAAGAGAATTAGCATATCTCTTTCATTAGGACTCATAATGGTTGCATATAGCAACTTTCTATTCTATTCGTACACACACAGATGCACATTTCTAACCTCTAATGCCACTTTCTGCATCTTCATTCATTAGTATAAAACGTCAGAAAGAATTCAGTCAGAGTGCTCACACTGGCTAATGACGAGATCTCCAGTGCAGATAGGGCAAATGCACTGGTTTTGTGGCTCATTAGAGGCCTGTTGATGCAGTTTAATGTCCTGGGAATGAGAGGAGCAGTGGTATATGCTGGTTTCTAATTTGGTTATGAGCACGATGGTGCTTGTCTGGATCTCATCTTTAAAGCTTGTCTTGAGTTTGAGGGAAACGGATGTTCAAGCCACAAAAAAAGAGAAATGCCAGTGACTAATGCACTGCAGCAATTACAGAGACTACAGGAGACACGAAGATCTGAAGAAAAGATAAAATAGAGACTGATTATCTCTTCATGCTGAAGAGTCAACGACTTAAGGAAATAAAATAAAACTCTATTTGGCTTAAACAAAGCAGTCTAGTTTCTTATTACTACTGAAGGAGATGTGGGTTGGGCGTCCACTCAGTGAAGTCATTTCCCAGGAGTCTGTAATTAGATTGGACCATACCCTCAGTCCCACCCACCCCCCAGAGTGAGACCCCCTTTGTTGTATCTGGTGGAAGCAGGTGTACTCACACACTGAATACTCCCACCTTTCACAAGCACAGTCAGGGGAGTTGATCTCCATTGGTTCTACAGAAATACTTATTTACATGTTTACGTAATTAGCAGGCGCTTTCGTCCAAAGCAACTTACTAGTGATAATGAAGCAAGCAGGTTGCCTTTGAGGCTAACAAAACACGAATCAGTCAGTCCTAGGTGGCAGTGAGGCAACCAAATGAATCATAAAGGGAAGTGAACAAGGAGTGGACAGTAGTGTGGGGGACAGCTGCAGGGAGGGTCCTAGTTTAGCAGATGCTCTCTGAAGAGCTGGGTCTTTGGGAGTTTCTTGAAAATCGACAAGGACGTCCCTCTTCTGGCAGTGCTTGGTAGGTCATTCCACATCTGTGGAGTTAAACATGAAAAGAGTCTGGATTGTCCTGAGTGTGGTGTAGGCACTGCTAGCCGACGATCCCTTGATGACCGTAGCGGCCGAGCCGTGACGTAAGCCTTTACAAGAGAATTCAGGTAGATGGGAGCCGAACCATCCAGGACTTTCTTTGTATGCTAGTGCTGGCGATTTGAATTTGATGTGTGCAGCTAGCGGTCGCCAGTGGAGCTCAGTGAACAGAGGTGTGACATGTGATATTTTAAGCTGATTGAAGACCAAATCTTCTGCATTCGGGATCATTTGAAGAGATCTCATAGTACAGGCTGGAAGACCATAAAACCCCTCAGCTTACCTCATGAAAAAGGCACGTACCTGAAAGGGATGGCTCAGATCTTGGTGGACGTCTGTAAACAAAGCCATGAATAATTAATGTTTTGGTGCAGATTGTTCTGTTAAAAGCTTCAGAATGGAGAGATGGTATTTAATTCCAAACAAGACAATAAGAAAAGGGGTTGTCCAAGCAAGGCCTAGACCGAAGTTAGATTGTTGTAACAACATTCTTGATTTTATAAAGGACTTAGCACTTACCTTTTTTAATTCCTGTAGGAAACGTAAAGTTATTGCCATGCTCAAACTTTTCAAGACAAATTTACTAGTCCTGGCAGGCCAAAAAATGTCCACTCATCTATTTCAGGTTGTGGTGGCAGCAGCTTACGCAGAGAGACTCGTTCTTTCAGTCACTACCCAAAGCTCGTGATCATAGATGAGGGTAGGAAGGAAAATCGACTGGTAAATGTAGAGCTTTGCCTTCCGGCTCAGCTCTCTCTTCACTACGACAGATCGGTACAACTCCCCATCACTGCAGACGCAGCACCGATCCATCTATCAATATCCCGCAACATCTTTCCCTGGGATTTTTTTATGGTGGTCTTTTTTCTCATGTTTACTCATCAAAATATGTCTAAAATGCGCAATATAGTTCAAATCTGACCATAACGATGTTAGAAAGTATCTTTCTACATCAACAGCCTGGAGAGACCAAATGAATCACTCTAGAAATGCAGGGGGTGCACAAAATCCCTCCAAGAGCTGCAAATGCCCGCCCAGGCTTTACATTTAGGACACGCCTGCAGTAGACCATGCAGTAGTTCATATTACCACCAACTATAGCAAAGAACATAATTCTACCAACAGAGCATTAATGAAACTTTAGACTACAAATTCTGGTTTGAAACTTTTGAAAGTTTTTTATTTATCAATAATGAGCCATCCCATTGAGACACTATGCAACAAGCACAAGACTCATCGTTGAATCATTTTGCAAGTGATAGAAATGGGGAATTCCTGACAAAATCCATATCGTTCCTGATCTCCGGATACACAGAGGAATGTACCTTTCCCCTGTGAATGATCAGTGAGTCACTGTCGGCCCCAATCCCTAATGCCGTGGAATCTGAAAGGAACGAGAAACTAAACAGAAAACATTTTTAGGTTGTGTGTTTTTCACCACATAAATGGTTGACGTTGGTTGTGTTTGTGTCCTTAGGGTGTTTTTTTTTTTCTTTTTCTTAAAGTAATCAATGTGAGCAGACAGGGAACAGCATGTAATCCGAGTACGGGAGTTTTGTAATATGAAGCCTAATAAGCAAACAGGAAGCTGACAGCGTGGGGGAGCATGGGAAGAGTGTGGCTCTGGTTGTTTGGAATTAAAAGAAGGCACATAAGCCTTTGAGGAGTCAGTCTGAACTGAACTAGTTGTGGTGTGATTTCTTGTGACAGTCTGGTGGTTGGACTTTTAATTCCACTGAGTCCAAAGAGGCTGATCACAGCTGATGAAAAGATCTTTTATGCTAAACACATCACATGATGTAAAGATGGGCCTGATCCCTTTGATTTTAAGGCCTTAGACCTCATATGCTGATCTAAGTGTGTTTGCTTTCTGTTAAAGTAACACTAAATAGTTTTTAAACTTCAAGCTAGAGCTTTAACGTTGATCTCAGTGATTGTTGAGTTAGAAACTTGACCAGATTTATTTGACACCACTCTGCAGCCCTCTGCTGGCCAGATTCTGGACTTAACAGTTCTGTGGGGCGGATAGGGATTATAGGGTGCACTCTTACCCCGGCTTTCCACGAGAGCCGTCAGCAGCATGTTACTGCAGCAGCACGTCATAGCTGCTGATAGGAACGGCTGTGGTCAACAGAACCTTTTCCACCGGAGCCGTCAGCAGCCGTCAGCAGCGCGAGTCGGCCGCGTCTCAGGAGCAGCATGTCGCGGCCTTTACGCGCTGGTTCTATTTTCTACGCGCGACGCCTCTGAAACGGGTCAAGTTCGACATTTTTGGGGAAGGAAAGACAGGAAATTGGACGCGGAAATGGAGAGAAGCTCCAGAGATTTTCAGAATAAAGAACGCACTGCTTTCCGGTTGCTTTACTTTTATAAAACGTTACTAACTGTGCGTCCCCGTGAGAAGTTATCACCTAGCTAGCGGTCTCCTTTGTTTTTCAGGTCCGTATTGGCGATTATAAAACGGACAGAACATAAAACACAAACCATGTTGTAATTTTCTCCTGCTTGTTGTTGTGTTTACTGACGAAGTCACTCGTGTGACTTCGTGCTCGGTCGGTGACAGCTGCTCCCCTGCTGCTTCGCGTCTCATGGGAAGGGCCAAGCAGCAGCTTACGCAAGCAAGACGTGCTGCTGCAGTAACGTGCTGCTGACGGCTCCCGTGGAAACCCGGGGTTATACCTGCATTGTGGCTGTTAGCTATTTTCAGCGCAGCCTACACAAGTTTGAAGAAGCTGAAAAAGGCCTTAAAATCGTGGGCTGACGGTGGCCTAGCCTTGTTGCTACTGGACTTGTAAATGACCTGTATTTGTGTAGCGCCTTGTTAGGATTCTACAACCCCCCAAGACACTTCACAACACAATCAGTCATTCACCCATTCACACACACATTCACACGCTGATGGGAATGAGCTACGATGTAGCCACAGTTGCCCTGGGAAACTGACAGAGGCAAGGCCTGCCATACACAGGCGGCACTGGTCCCTCCGACCACCACCAGCAGGGTTAAGTGTATTGCTCAAGAACACAACAGCAGCATTGTCTGGTGAGAGCTGGAATCGAACCTTCAGATTACAGGACAACCCGCTCTACCTCCTGAGCTACTTTGTGAGTAATAAGTGTTTGTCCAACACTGTGAAGCTTTCTGATTTGTGGCTTATTTAGTAAAATTTAGCTCATGTCAGTTTTAGCGTGTTGGTAGTGCTAACTATAGCAGGCTGCTGCAGGATTGTTTACAGTAGTTGTAATTCCACATTCAACCAGTAGATTGGAGGGGCAGGAAACTGCTCTCTGTTACCTATATGCAGACATTTGGAGGGTTTTTTTTTTGTCAGAGAGCATCATCTAGAGACAGAAAAATGTATTGCATCTTTAAAGCTGTAATAGCAAATCTGCAAAGCAAGCTAGCTTTCAAAGAGATGCTATGAAACGTTTTAATATTTTTAAATCATTTTGTTGAGTCAGTATGTGCTAAAATGACCATTTACAGGGATAATGAAATGTCACTCAGACCCCACTGGCTCCTGGGGCCAGAATACAACTCCAGACTTGCAACTTCAGAGTTGCCGTTCCGGTCCCTGCTGGTGGGGGGAGCTGGAGTCCGCTTCTAACATAGCTCCTGCATGTTACTGATGGTGAACACAGTTTGATTTAGTGATGAACCACTCCTCTAGAAACTAATGAAGTCCGAGGAGACATTCCAGCGTTAGATGAAGGCGTTAAAAGACAAAGTCACGGTGAGGAATTAAGTTTCATTTTCAGTTTAACCACAGTGAATTAATGACGGACACTAGGGGGGTGCCTAGTATCCCTTTTAACGCAAACACTGTTGTAGCGTGATGAATTGTCCATTTCTGACCTTAAAGGCAATGCTCCGTTTTTCTCTTCTCAAAGCAAACCAGAAGTCTCTGACACAAACCTAATCTGCGTGAGATAGTGCTCAAGAACTTATGCTCTGCTCCTAAACAGTTTCCTTTCCAGCTCAAGAGAAGACTGAAGACAAAGGACTCTTTCTTTTTATAAATCAGAAGAACTCTATTTTAATAAAGCTAATCAAACAAAGTGTTAGTCCAATAGTAAAATGTGAACCAATCTGTGAAATGACAATGTTTATGATCAGTAAGTTAAAATAAGTAACATAACTTTAAATGTTTCCACTAGAGACTGATCACACGTAATGTTAAGAATCACATGACACATTTCCTTTTTCTGATCCAATCAGAGCCTTCCAGATCTGATGCGAGGCGTGTTTTGTTGGTGCTTGGTAAAGCTGTCCTTTTTTGATTCAACCGTAAATCAAAACATCCAAATTATAAAACTATGCCCACGTCATCTTTAACTCCAGTTCAAAGCTTTCTAGAGAAGTTGTCGGAGTGGCCAATCCGTAACTTTCCTCTTCAGCCGAAAGAACCAAGGACAAGCTGGATAAAATCTGTTGCTGTTCCACCTGCTGCAACGGTTCCTTTCAGAATAAAAGCTGAACCATCGACCCGTTTTTTGGGTCTTGCTAGATGCCAATAAAACTGTCATGACCCGGAAGTATCTCAAGACTGGACTGTTTGGCGGCCGCGGCTGGGCTACAGGCTTCGGCTCCAGAAAGGTCCAAGCTGGACCTCTACACCTCCTGATCTAGACGGGGACTTCCGCTGGGTACGTAGACCGACAGAATGGCGTCTCAATGTGTGTTATGAATCTCCAAACCAAAAGCTTAGCGCGAAACATCATCTTCACTCCCATCAGAACTAACTGTTTCTCCAGATTTGCTGGTTCTGAACATCTCACACATACACCATCATCAGTCTTACTTCACCTTAGTTACACCATACGTTTAGTGTTAAAGTTAGTCTAGTTTTAATTTGTTTAGCAATAAATCTTTAAACTTTTTAAACTTGACTCTCTTTCTTTTGTCTCTGAGTTAATACGAAGTGGTTACGTAATCCCTGCAATAAAAAGTTCCTATCTTCTGGTTTAAACTATCCAAAGATCCATAAGATTGATTTCATATTTCCAATGGAATCTCACATCATATGGATCATCAAATAACAAGTAAATTTAATCGTTACACTGTCACGGAACTCTCACCATTCCCATCGGCTTTCATCTCCAGCCCACATTCGCCTGATACTGGCATTCACATTGCCAGAAGATCTGAGAAAGTGCTAAACACCAGTCACCATTTTCTAGGTCCAGACGTCTTTTCTAGTCTGTGACTTCAAATTGTGTTTTTCTTTTTGGGACTCAGGTAGTTTGTCCTAAAGTTGAAGTGGTAGCAGCCGGCTATTTCTCCTCTGACGTTATTGAGCAGAGAACCTCTCACACCATTGGTGTTCTGTTGCTAGACATGCAAGTGCGTAATGAATGGAGGACCCAGGGAACTGCAGTGAGACCAACCACCGGATGGTCCAGTGGTTGCTTTTGGTTCAAAACATGTTAATGGCAGAGGTTTGCAGACAAATGCAAGAGAACCACTTTATTCGTTTTCTTCCCTCGCAATATATTTATAGCTATACTATACTAGAACGTTGTTAGGATGCATGGACAAAAAATAGTTTTAATCTAATATATTTTCCAAATTTGCCATTGTAGCTTTAATTAAACGAACCAAAAAAAAGTTATTATCCATGCGAAATGTCGCCCACTCGGCAGCTGTCTAGGTTTTTCTGCAAACGCTTGCACTTGCTCTGTGATTGACATCTGTACGTAAGCAGATGTCTAACACTGTTGGCGAATGCTGAGCGCTGCTCAATTCAAATTGCACGGGGCGCTACGGGATGTGGGGCTTAGTAAAAAAGTTTGACCTATTGATTTTATCATATCACAGTACAGAGTGAGACTATTACAGGTTTCTAAAAAATTCTACATAATTCCTGAAAGGGGGAAAACTCCAGATTACATCTATAATGTGCTGCAGTGGAATAACACAATCAATGAATCTATAAAACTGCATGTGTTAGAGGATTTGTGTGTTTGTGCATCCTTACCAGGACAAACAGAAAACAAAAGCAGGACAAAATCAGTTATAATCTGCTTGTTATCACATAGAATACGTATGTGTCCCTTAATTCCTGCTCATGCTTTCTCATAACAACAATAAAGATTCCCGATGGAGGTGTGAGTAATGCCTCTGTGCTGCTCCATGTAATTTAATAAACGCTCCACCGTTATTTGTCATCGACCGTGTTTACACCTTAATGTGATGCTGTCTGCCGGAGAGATTCGATAAAGATTAGATCACTTCTGTTTGATGGTGCCATTCCATTTTTATTTCAATATGTTGTTTTTGTCTTCTCTTACCTGAATAACATCAGATTTAATTTGTTTTAGCCTCCCGGTTGTGTTCCCGCTGACCCCATGGGGGATGAATAAGCAAAGATAGTTTTATTAGTGAAATTCACATCACTGTACACCGTATATACATGAGTAGATTAGCTGATTTTATGCTAGTCTTAGGTTGAATATGATCCTTTTTGTATTTAATCAGTTTATTATGCAAATTGAACAAGAAAAATTCAGCTGAAATCTTTAGCAATATTTTTGTTGGGTAACCTTTTTGCTCTGAAATTGAATGTGGTTGAATTTAGCAGGCTACAGATTCCCAACAAGCAGCTGCTGCTTTGATGATATAACCCAGTCTGGATCAATAGCATCCACTGTTCTTGCACCAGCACACAGACGGGGGTCTTTATGTAATCAAACCATCTCCAGCAGACCGATATGATGGTGGGGCTGAGGTGGAATGTTCACCATGCAAGCTAAAGCCAGACTCGTCCACTATTAGACATCAGGGTGTTAAGGAGTCCTGACCTGAGTGACTTTGCCTGAGGTCTCTCCATGGGGGGCAGGGGGCATCGGAGCCTGACCTTCCATTATAAACTGGTTTTATTGTGTGTGATGCATACTGGTTTCATTTCTGTCATCAGGTTTTTCAACAGACTCCATCATACAGAATGTGGCATTTTTTACAATATACACTTATTATATTACTTCACCTGCATGCATGGTTCTATTAATGTGGATTTATTCACTTATTTTTGTTTAAAAAACTTAAAGGTCGAATATGGAACAATTTAATAAAAAGCTATATTTTTTTAAGTAAAAAATACCTCCACAGGGCATTTAGAGGTGAATGAGGGTGCAGTATTTTCTTTAAGAGCTAAATTTTAATGAAAAAATCGAATATTTCTTTATTTATTTGTTCTATTTTTGCAACTACAACCCCCACACACTAGAAATCGCTTTGCTGTTCGTGTTCCATAGTCCACATATAAAGCTGAAACTCATAGTATAGTATAGTATAGTATAGTATAGTACATTAGAGTAAACATAAAAAACACTGCAAATTACCAAATAAACATGTTGAGTTAAATTTGTATAAAAACATTTCTACACGTATTTTTGTATTGTGATTATAAATTTGTTATGAAAATTTTAATATTTTTATGTATTTTAAGTATTTCTTCTTTTTTTATGTATTTTGCTGAAGTACTCTTTGTTCTTTACTCACCTGTTTTGCTCCTGTGTAACTAATTGCTGCTGCACCAAAATTTCCCCACTGAGGTACAATAAAGAGGTCTTCTATTCTATTCTAAAATACATAGAAAATAAAATAGCTCGTTTTAGTTTTTATTATTACATAATTGACTTCACGGAGTGGACGTTTGTCCTGCACTCCCTCTGCTTACAAAGAAATTAATAACCCTAAATGCATAAAATATTATAATAATATTAATAATTAAGATTCTTAATAAACAAAACTGTTAGATTTTTAAGGAGGTGCAAATATATGGCTTTTCTTGAATCCTTTTGCACACTCGCATTAAAACGGCCGCATTCCTTATTTTTTCTGTAAACATTTAGAGTTCAGTAACATTAGTGTCAGCAACGTGCATTTCCTGTAAAGCAGCAGGATCTTTGTGGAGCAGAAACAAAGAGGGCGTATGCTGGAAGGGGAGGTCTGCAGCCTGCAGGCTCCTCCTACCTGCATAATGAGCCGGGTTGAATGAAACCACCAGACAGCGCAAACAGACGCACGTCGGGACGCAGGAGACGCGGTTTGGGGGACCGAGGAAGGACTGGGATGCTCTGGGTCTGACCTGAGCAGATCTGTGCAGAAGAGGCAGAACAAGAACTTTTCTAAATCTGAACCAAGCAGATGGAAATTAACCGGGAGTACAGCTTTCTCTCCTCCTCGGTGCTTTAAGGTCAGATTACAAAGAGACGAGAAGCGCCCTGAAAGATGGATCCTTTCTTTGTAGAGGTGAGTTAACTCCAGCTTCTTCCGTCATCAATCCCGTTTTTAGCTGAGCGTTAGTCCTGAATGGAGGTGGGACCCCTCACTGTCTTTTGTTTTGTTTAGTGGCGCACCATCTGTGCGCGTTTTCTGTCTTTGTAAGGATATATTTCAGATGGGTTGTTCTTTTTTGCCTTCAAAGAAACCTTTATTTTCATATTTGATTCAACATTTTTTATTTTTCTCACGCCAGTTTAAGTCACTGTAGAAATGCTTGATCTGGTTTGGATGTGCGTAAAGTGTGACGCTCAGCCCAGAATCCATGTGCTCCAGTGGAATTATGATTTTATTCAAGGAAAAACACTCTTTATATTACAGCAACAATCCAACCACATATACGTATTTAATATTTCATGTAGCCGGACATCCTGTCCAGATGTGTCATGTACCATTCCGCCCAGACAAGGTTCAGTAAAGACTGGCTGCAGCTCTGATTTGTCATACATCTCTGACTCAGAGGAGGGCACACACTCACAAGGGGAAAACTGGGAATCTCCTCCCATTATTCCCCTCCTGGATCTTTTTTTTTTTTTTGGCAGCATCACACTTATCTGACCCTCAGTGATGTCCCTGCATGGATTTAATCAATTTCCCTCTGGGATTAATAAAGTATTTTTGAATTGAATTGAATTATATATAATATTCTGTATAGATGTTTAAAATGTTTTACTTGAAGCACTAGAAAAAAAAGATATTGTGGGATTTTTGTCCTAAATCAGCAGTTTACGGCTCTAAACCGAGTCATTATTTCAAATCGTGGATCAGTATTCTTTCACATAAAGCTTTTGTGTTGCAAACAGATGGAGGTGAGCTGGATTCTGACTCATAATCTGATTTTATTTGAGTGATATTCTGAAAAGATTAAGATTATCTTAATTTAGAGTTTGTTCTGTAGGTTATATTCCATCTGTTTGGGATTTAATTTAAGATTCCATTCATGCAGGTTTTAGTCGTGGAGGGAATTAGTTTATCTTTGGTCACAGGGACAAAATTCAATATGTTCACACATACATATTTATATATATATACAGTATACCATTTAAAATTTCTGAAGGACACGAAATAAATAGGAAATTATGATTTTTGTCATAGAGTTCACATTACCAGTTAAAAACTCGGCTGTAACGAATCTTCTCCAACAGATGTTTACAGATGTTTGCATCTGTATAAAACTAAACCAACCAAACTGTCCGGGTTCTTTAAATGACTGTTGGTTTAATGGAAGGAAGCCAGCCCCCTGAACACTTCAAAGTGTGGATTTAATTAAGCTGAAATTCTGGACGTGGAGCAGAACTGAGATTAAACTAAACTCTGTGAAAACAAGCACAGCAGGATAAACCCAGGGCACGATTTACTAACGTGGGTCTCACAATCTGCCGACAGCATACGATTTAGCCTGAGGTTGTTAAGCAACACGATTATTGAAGAGGGTTTCTGTGGTGGAAAGTTTAGCAACACTGATGTTTCGTTTACTGTGGATAGATCTGAAAAAACTCAGTTTGGTGAAGCTGGGATTAGCTGTGATCAGATTGATGAGCTTTGGAAACTAGAAGCTACTGCAAACTATCTAAATATAATGGATGGATAAAATGGATGAAATCCCACCATCTCCAACTCAACCTCTCTAAAACTGAACTACTTGTCATCCCAGCAAAACCATCCATACAGCACATTATCTCAATCCAAAATGACTTCCTATCTCTGGCTCCTTCAAAGGCAGTTCGAAATCTGGGTGTTGTGATTGATGAACACCTGACCTTTAAAGATCAAGTTGCCTCTGTTGCTCGTTCATGCCGCTTTGCGCTGTATAACATATGAAAGATCAGACCATACCTAAAACAACAAGCCACCCAGCTCCTGGTGCAATCTACTGTTATCTCCCGCCTCGATTACTGCGATGCCCTTCTAACTGGTCTTCCAGGCTGTACTGTGAGACCTCTTCTAATGGTCCAGAACACAGCGGCACGTCTGGTCTTCAGTCAGCCAGAAAGAGCACACGTCACCCCTCTATTCATTGAGCTCCAATGGCTACCGCTAGCTGCATGCATCAAATTCAAATTGCTAACACTAGCATACAAAGTCAGAGATGGTACGGCTCCCATCTACCTGAATCCTCTTGCAAAGGCTTACGTCTCGGCCCGGCCGCTCCGGTCATCACAGGATCGTCGGCTAGCAGTGCCTACACCACGCTCAGGACAATCCAGACTCTTCTCATGCATCGTTCCACAAATGTGGAATGACCTTCCAAGCACTACCAGAACAGGGGCTTCCTTTTCAATTTTCAAGAAACTCTTGAAGACCCTGCTCTTTAGAGAGCATCTTCTAAACTAGCACCCTCCCTGCACCCATCCCCCCTCTCTACTGTCCACTACTTGTTCCCTACTCCCCATGATTGATGTCAAGTTGTTGTTGTTATTGTTGTTGTTAGCCTCAAAGGCAATATGCAGATTGTCTCTTGTAAGTCACTTTGGACAAAAACGTCTGCTAAATACATAAACATAAACATATAACTAAATATTTAAAAGCATTTTTACAAGCGTTTCCAAATCCATGAAGGATGCATGTGTTTGGTATGGAGTTCTGACATGAGCACATGAAGTACACATTATGAATACATTAGTCACAGCTGATCACAGCTCCCATCTAGAAGCAGGAATATCCTACGCTCTCTTTACCAAACGAAGCAAGAGCGACTGAAGCAAAATGAACTCCAGAATAAACTCCAGAGACTTCAAGATCTGCTTGTTTGCTTCCCTGAAATTTGTCGATGATCTGCGGCAACGTCAAGGTGCTGCATGTGTGGCAAGCTGTTACGTCATATAGTGCAGTGGTTCCCAAAGATGAAGTTAGGTGTCCCACTGTGGGTCACAAAGATGTACACTGGGGGCCTTACAGTGTTTACTGATCAGCGCATGCTATTTTTGTCATGAGTAAAGAATTTACGGTTGTAGTCTTAGTGTTTGTCTTGCAGTTTAAAAATCAACTCTTTTGGAGAAAATATGTTTGAATTTTCAAAGGAAATTTAAAATAAAAGCAAAGATGTCAACTGATAAACGGTGACCCTCAAAAGCTCTCCATTTTGATGAAATAGAATAAAATAAAATATAAGAACTTTATTGAAAAGACAGCAAGCAACATTTTGAATGAATGAATGTATTTACATAACAACTAAGGAAATATACAGACTAATTCCATATTAATACAAACATATATGGTTTCACAAACGAGAACTGCTGTGTTTTTTGGCAGTCTGTTGTTGGTTTTATGCAGTTTCACATTCTTTACAAATCAAAGATAATATGGTGTTTTATTAACAAATTACAATTATAAAGAAAACATGTAGGTGGTAACAAACAAGAATGTATTAACAACACTACTGATGTCTTTCCAAAACTTGAGTGTGAAAGCCGAGTGGATTTGCCAGAATGGGACGTCATCAGCGGGCGCAGGAGCTCGAGCCGATCTGGTACCGACACCGTTTTTACAAAACAATGCCGTGAATTTGCTGCAACACCGTGGCGGCATCAGGGACCCTTAGGTTGCTTATAAGTGGTCAGATTGTGGTGGTAATGTGGCGCATTTGTGTCCTTTTTATAAATGATTAGGCAATGGCGGCATAAAGGTAGTATGGGGGCGGTGTTTGCGTTGCCACGGACTTCCGTTTATCTTGGACATGACTTGCTTTTTATTGCGATTGAAGCCATGATTGTTAAGTTATTTTTAACAAGTTGCTCCTAAAGGTGTCTGTCTCCATCAGCCCCGGTGCAGTTTCTGATGATCTGAGCTTCAGTGGAGCGCTGAAGCGCTCCAGCTTGCTGTCTCAGCTGATTTTGTTCAAAAAGCAAAACTTATTTCCCGTGTTTACTTTCATTTTCAACATATTTGCCCACCGGAGCTTGGCATTAACTCCTCACGTCATCACGGCACCTCCCTCTGTTGCTGTTTCTAAAACATTACGGCAATATTACTGTCAAGCGAGGTGGAACGAATGCTGCAAAATGCGTGCAACACCGTGCCGGCTTAGTGCATTTATAAGACACACTGTTGCGGTAATATCACGCTGATTAGCCGACAAGATGTGTCTTGTAAAAAGGGCTGGTGGAGTCGCGTTGCTGCTAGCCAGTCAGAGAGGTCTGAAGATCAGGAAGTAGGACTTCAAATCCTTCTGCCTTCTATTTCCCAGTCCTTTGGCCAACTTATTATTCCTGAGACAGGAGCACCAGAACTTTTTTTCCCCACAGAGATTGACTCACGAGGCATTGATTTACACTAGAGACCACTGCAGATGTGTTTAAAACAGTGAACTTGGTCTTTAAGGGTATCCAGCACCTTTCTGATGTCAGTCTACAACCTCCCCTGAAAACACATTGACTACGACCCTAATGTCTCAAGACTTTAGTTTAGCTTCAGTTTCAAGACTAAATACACACACACACACGCGCACACACACACACACACACACACACACACAGGTCAGTGACTGATTTGTTCGTAAACTCAACAATTAGACCTGAAATTGCATCTGTGGCAGTAATCTCATCACCAGACTGAATAATTTGACAGATTTTGACAAATGCATGTTGACCACACGTTGATCACAACGCAGACACACATGCTCCATCCCATAATAAGCTGACTCTGGAGTGAGTAATGACAGGATGTTAAAAAGGGAAAGCTAACATCTGGGCTGGGAGCAGTAATCACAGGTTAGCTGTTATTAAGCCAGACCTCAGAAATGAGGAGACACTCGTTACTATGTCATAATGTCTGAAGGTCTCGGGGGCGGACGAGGTGAAGGCCAACACACTGGACAAAAAGCTGGTGCACGCATCTTCTGTCAGGCCTGACACTCTGCAAACACTCACTCCAGGTGGAAAAGCAGACGTGCTGAAGAGAAACTCAGCGTAACGATTGTTCGTCCGTCATCGTCGGCCGACAGACAGGAAGGCACGCGTCTGTGCTGCATTATTTAATGGTTAAAAAAACCCGATACGTGAGTAAATATTTTTCATTTATAACCACAAACACAGACAGCTTTGTCTGAAATGCCAGCGACGTAGCTGATAACGTTTAAGTCAACAGCTCGGCGTCAGCAGGAGGTCATCAAAGCCTTGAGCTTGCTGCGTGAGGGGCAGGTTACTGATACAGTTCAATCAAATCCAGACAACACAGCTGAGGTCCAATAATCTTAATCAGAAAGCAATTATGGAGTTCTGCAAAGTTCAAACTTTGTTATCGTTGCAAGGATAATCTGGATGGTGGTTTGTAAATAGCCCCAACACACCTGTGACAGATTATACTGCCTGAAAACTGGATTTTTTTTTGCCTAAATCATTGTTTAATTTGAAATAATTTGCTCACAACTTCAACAATACGATCCCAAAAATTAGACGTGATCATGCTCACAATAACCATTTCACCAGGAGAAGCTTAAAGAAGATTTACAGGAATGAAGCAGGACCCATTTTTTAAACTTTCCTTCCTTCCTTCCTTCCTTCATCACATCCCAACTTTACTTCCTTCCTGATAGTCTTCCTCACTTCAAGGTCCATCTGTTTGGAAGATCCTTGGATTCTCAGCAGCAGCTGGAGGAAGTGACAACAGTACAGGGAGAAATAGCTCGACTACAACAGGTTTCTCACATTCTCGTGGCTGAATTTTTACCGTGCATGCTGATCCATGGCTCCGGTTGTAGAGAGCCAGACATAAACAGCTCATCGAGCTGTTGGGGGGGGGTAGGATGGGGACGCTGTGTCTGTGCATGTGGATGAAGTGGTGATGGCGTGAAACTTAAAGCCCTGCCGTTGCAGCTTCACAGTACATGGATGAACAGGGTGCCACAACCGGGAATTTAAGGGGTCAAGGTCGGGAATTTTGGGATCCCCTCTGTCAGGGTATATTTTAGAAGGAGGAATGTGCGGTGTAATGTAAGGAAGGAGTTAACGGGTGTGGAGAGTTCCTCCTGTGGCTTTACAGTGAAGCAGCTGCTGCTGTAGAAGAGCTGAACGCCGAGTTTAGAAACCAGCCGAGATTCTGCTTCAACAGGATGTTTCACAAAGGAATAAGAGGGGTCCACTCCCTTGTGAGTGTAGAAAGAATGAAAGAGAGGAAAATAGATCTTTAAACACAACAACAAACAATGTCACACAATCCAGTAAAGGTGTTAAAGCTTTGTGACAGCAGAAAGACACGATATCCAAGAGTTCTGATGTTTCTGAATGCATTTAGCGGTGTCCAGTCCCGTCAGAGGTCAGGCTGGGTGTGGGGTGAAGGTGATGAGGGTTTTATGGAGTCAGGGAAGCTCCTGAGAGCCATTGCTGACAGACAGGATGAGTGTTCAGGATGAATCTCAGAGCACACACCCGTATAGCCACCACTCCCCTACATCAGATACAGCTTTACGCCCTATAGGAATCGTTAAATCGTACATAGAACAATGTACAGCTCACACAGCAGGTCTTACAAGGTCAACAGCTCAAAACGACTAGTCTCAAATGACAATGCACATTTACAAACCTCTACAGTGATGTTAGTTCCACGTTTTGCCATCATTCAGGCAGAAATATTTCTCACGGCGCTATTTCAATAAATCTGCTGTGTTCTCTAGTGTAGTGTAGTTAACGTCCTCTGAGTCATCTTCAGTCAATAAAAGCGGTGCTCTGAGGAGTTGGGCAGAAAACGGCAGAATTTGGAGTCTTACTCATTGATATTTATGATATACTCACCTCTGATTGGTTAACAGCAATACAACTCTTCCATTGCCTTTGCTTGTTCTTCTTTCTTTTGTTAAAAATACAACACTGATGTTGAAGGACTTCAGCCATGCTGTGGAGTTGCTAATGCTAGCGGTTAGCTTCTACTAGCTGACATGTGCGCTGCTCTCTCCTGGATGCTAAATCAATAACAGCCTTTCCCCATCTTGAGCCAAGATGGGTGAGTCCATGAATGCAAATTTTCAGTATGATATAGATCTGACTGAGTTTTCTAATCCAAGCATTTTGCCGTCTATTTTCTGTCTATAACTGCATGGTGACGCAGTTGTTAGCACTGTTGCCTCGCAGCACGGAGGTTGCAGGTTCGACGGCCTTTCTGCGTGGAGTTGCGTGTTCTCCCCATGCATGCGTGGGTTTCCTCCGGGTACTCCGGTTTCCCCCACAGATCACAACATGCCCTATAGGCAGGGACGAAATTTTGATTTCAGAAGTGGGGGGGACACAGCAGGCTTGTGCGGATTTGGGGTGGGGGGTGTTATGTAAAGACCCCTTTTTTACGTCACGTGCCCATCTCAATAATTTTTCCATCCTCTATATATATATCAAAGTTAAAAAATGTACAACTCTATTATTATTTTTATTTATTATCATTATTGAAGTGCAATTTTGGCTGTTGACAATGGATAGGCCATTGTATTTATTGTTTTGGGTCTTTTTTTTATTGTTTTTGGTGCAACATTTTCTAACAGGGAGTGAGATTCCTTTTTTATTCAATTTTTGTTTGTTATTTTTATTCATTTAGAAGTTCTGGTTCTGGACATTTCAATGTTAAATGAAGGTTTATTTGTTGCATTTTAAAGGGTGTACTTGCATTATTATGATATATTAACATTATATTAGTGGTTATTTTGGTCTAGATAATGTTGACAATATCGTTTATCATCAACAATTTGTTGGACAAAATATCGTCCAGCAAAATTTGTTACTTTCCCAGGCCTACTCAAAAGTATAAAAATTATTTATACATAAACGGTCCCTCCTGAGATCTGGCCGTTTGTTCATTTGCTGTGTTAGAGGACATGCTGAACTAATGTTTTACACATGATCATCACCCTAACATTTGAGTGTATAAAAACATATTAAATATGTTTTTTCCCTTAAAAGTGTTTAAACAGTTGTTGCATTTCAACACACAAAAAATAAATGGAAAAAATAAGATAAATCTAATGAAAAGTGTACATCTTTGACATTAAGCTTAAAAAAATCTGTTGACGATGATGATACTGTTCATTTTTCAGAGCTTTTTAATGTGAAAATATACATTGCAATAGATAAGTTTACAATAAAGTTAAATGATAAAAGTTTTGAAGTTACACTTCTACTACTAGTAATAATAATTATGATGATAATAGTAATAATAAAAAAAATAATTATTATAATAATACGAATAAATTGTGTCTGAGGAGTCAGTTATGTGGAGGAGATGAGTTTGTAAAAGTTAGTTTTGAGTATGTGTGTGAAGGAGGAGGTGAGTCTGAGCTTAATGCAGGGGTGTCACATGTTCCAACTTACGTTTTGACTTTGAAAGAAGTCTCTTATATCCACTTTTCGTTTTCTTGACATGCTGCCTCCTGGCTGTGCCTAACTACCAAAGACTCACAAATGAACACTTATTCAAATGTTATGTAATGGAAGCTGAGCTGAGCTCTGATATTACACAGCGTCTAGTTGACGATGTGACTCAGTACCGGTGTTCCCTAGCGGCTCCAAACTAGCAAAACAACGTGAGCACGTTCTGTTTACAACTTGAGTGACAGCAGCAACAGCCAATAATACGTTAGCAAGTATCAGCAGAGCCAATAGATTAGCTTTTGGGCGGGTCTAATAGTAAACCGGTTTCCGTTTCGGTCCTAGTGCTCAACCAAATCCATTTAATGGAGCGTAACATTGTTTTTGGACAGAAAAAAGTGCAGGGGACCAAAACTGCCTTTTGAAAAAGTGGGGGGGACATGTCCCACCCGTCCCCCCCCCCAAAATTACGTCCCAGCCTATAGGTTATAAATTGTAAGTCGCTTTGAACCAAAGTGTCTGCCAAATAAATAAACATAAACATATTTGTTAATACAGGAACTAGGGGTAGAAGACTATTTTTACTTGCATTTGAAACCAAACATTTTTTAAAGTAAAAATTAGTACTCAGTGAACTTGGTCTTTAAAGTATTCCAGATTTTAGTATAAACTTAATAAAATGGTTCTGTTATGGTTGCTTTAAAAACAAAAGCTTTTAAATCAGTTTAGAAATATAAATATTATAAAGAAATCAGTATTTATTAATGCTTCGGCTCTGCCCTCAGCAGGGGGGGGACCAAGCATGCTGTCAGGGTGTCAGTAGCCCACCCTGGACCCTCCCTAGAACCATCCCTGTCCGTTTTGAAACTCCTTGCATTTACATTTCTGCTTTCATAGATTATTTCATAACCTCTTCCTTCCTGCGGTTTCATGAATAAAAAATAAGTTATGGAGAAATTATTTAACAATTAGCATAAAAAAAGAAACACTATATTATGTGAACTGGACGCTTCTTAAATCTGATGGACCAGAAAGCAAAAAAAAGTTATATTTACTATCACGATGGATAAAGATACAACATTTTATTAGCCTAGTGAACTAGACCAAATTCTTGCTTTGCAAAGTTTGGTCTAGGCATGCTCCATTGGAACCTCAGCAGCTCCTACCAGGACTCTGGCTAGCCAATCACAGCTCTCTAGAGGGGTTTCAAACACATAAAGAGCTGTGATTGGTCCATAATGTTGGGCCAATCATAGTGCTCTATCTGCTTAGTGAACAAATCACAGAGCTTTATCCGCTTTGTGGGCCAATCAGGGCACTCTATATGCCTGGTGGGTGGGATGATGCAACAGAGTGAAACAAGAGTATGTCACATTCATTGTCCAATGGAATGCGGAGATCATTTGAAAGACAACGGTAGAACCCGCCCCACAACCGAGAGCCGTCAATGGAGCGTGGCCAGACTAAATAATACATTTATTTAGTCTGGCTTGCCAGGCTAACATTTTATAGTTAATTTTTCAAAATTTAATGTGTTTTTTTTTTATCCTTTTTTCAAATGCAATTGTATTTCAGTACAGAAATAAAAAAGTGCTTGGGCACATATATCGACAAGTAGACGTCTCTACTTGTTTTTATTATTATTTTCATTTAGTAAATTATTAAAGTGTCTCTTCTTTTTGCTGATTGGGGATGAATTGCTTGTCTGAGCATTGTGAGTTGTTTTTATTTTGCACAATAATTGCACTAGTTCTGAATTGATAGTTCCTGTATAAACGTTAAGTGTGAAATGTGTAAATTGTACGTCTCACACGTAATAAACAAGAGTTAGAAGCTCTTTACCAAACACAATCCCACCCATTTGTTGTCTGACCAAGTGAGACATCCTTTATTCATTCCTTATGTGGTTTTTTTTGTTACAGATTGTAACAAAATTATTTTATTTTGTTAAGATCCTCCAGCTTGTACATTTAGATCAAATTTCAAATGAAATCTTGGCTAATTTTCACATCTCTGACAGTTCTGCCTCAGCAGCATTCCTGGAATTCCTCCAGGATTCCTGCTGTGTGACCCTTTAAACATCAGAGCACCCAGAGAGGATCTGATATGTAGATGCCAGACAAGAGAGAAGCAGCCAGGTGGCTCCGGAGATACTCCGAGTCATGACGCTAAGCTGGATATCCAATCAAACGCTCTGTAATCGCAGCGTTTGTGGCCTCCTCACCCCATCCTGCTACTCTCTCTCTCTGTTGTTGAAGATCAAGAGTGTGATGCAGCAGAACTGCAGAGGAATGAATCTGTTCCCACAGATAATAATGTTAGACAGGACACTGTGCCAGGAGTCTGTGGCAGGGAATCAAAGAGATTCCTCTTGTCTCATTCCTGCTCCCAAAGATGCAATTTGTTATGCAAATTCTCTTCAATACCCTTATTAGCAACATAGCGGATTAGCTGCATCAGATGACGATGGGGAGGTGCGTCGATAGACTCCTGCATCACTCCCAGACGAGGAGTATTTCTGCAGATTGACAAACACAGATTCAGACACACAAATCCAGCTCTGGGTTTTCTGTTTATAATAATTTTTTCCATTTGTGATGTAATTTTCTGATTATAATTAAGCCGCTGACATTTATGTTAATGATTCTTTCATCTTCTGTTTAAAGCAGTTTTCCAATCCAACCAGACTCAAACCAGCATAACGACAACCCAAAAAAAAAAAAGGCTCCAGGCCGTCCTCCTTTAAGTGTGTTTATAGCCTCCACAGCAGGGGGACTCGAGTTTCCTCCCCACACAGTCTGGGGAACTCCCCGCCCCTGTGGGGGACTCCTCCTCCCCCATTAGCAAATTTCTGATCAGCTGCTCTCTTCATTATTAATTCATACGTGTTCCTGCGCAGATGCTAGAGGTTGCCTTTAATCATCTGATGTCCCCCCTCGGCCACTGCCCCACCCCGTGCTTGCCTTTACCTCATGCTGGTTTTAAAAAAATCTGCCTCGTGCAGCAGGCAGGCGGGACAGAGGAGACAAAGAACTGTAAAAGACACGTTTAGTAAACCAATCTGGGTTTGTTTTTAAAGTACAGGTGGTTTATTCGTAGCATAACCTCATAAATAATGAAGATTCAGCACGCAAAAAGACCTTTTAGTATTTTTTGTGAAGAAAATCTCAGCTTGATTTTGAATCTTAAACCTTAATGGGACCTTTGCACGGATTTCTGTCCCATTCAATCTATTTAATTAATCTCACCAGCTACTTGGCAGACTTCTCCTTATTCCGCTCTCACAGGATCTACTCTTACCATCCTTCAGTCGGGCCAAACTCCTCGTTGTTGGGTCAAGCTAATGGCTACTCCATTGTTTGATTACTTAGAGATTAAAGAAATGACACCACAGCAGTTACGTCTCCTGGGTTTGAAAGGATTTTCAGTGATTGTGTCGTTTTGGTTCCCTCAAAAATGAGTTTGCTGCTTTCAGAGGTCATTTCCGCCTTCCTTGTTTTGTTTGTGCAGCATCCTTCAGCCTCAGAGGATTAAATATGATTAAATAGAGTTTAAACTTGAGGAAAAATGAAGCACAAATTAAGAACAAATTTTATTGCAAATAATAAGAAAAACTCCAGCAAAATAATTAAACATTGTTGGCTTTTCTTTCTTTTTAAGTCAGGAAACACTTGTCTGTTTTATTTTTACTTTGATGTATTTTGGGTGAATTTCATTGCATCAGAGTCGTGCTGTTTTCCATATTTTGCCCCTCATATCATTTCTTCTTTCCCAGTTTCAGTCTGGAGTCACTTGGATCAGATACTGAAGATATATCATGATTTGTCACAAATGAGGCAGATAAAACCTTGTTTTAGAAGATGTACGATGAACTGCTTCATCACAGGAAGTCATGATGGGGACTAAAGATCCATTTTTTCCTTTCCTGAAACCACATCATGATCCAAGAAATGATCCCATCATAACTAATTGCTCAATCATGCCCGAGTCGAGTTCATCAGCTTGTATCCTACATGGCTCACCTGATATGACCCGTACTCGTGCCACACAGCAGACAAAAGAGAAAGAGCCACGGTGGCACCTTGTGCTATGCATAGCCTTAAATATTAAAGCAGTATTCATTTAAAAAATCCCTAAGCTGGATGTCATTAGGCATGCTGCAGAAACTCAAGCCTCAAGCGAAGGGATCACGTCTTTGAGCCAGAGTAGTTTCTGTGTCAGAGAGCATGATGGGATGTCGCCGCGTGGCCTGTTCTGTTGGCTCAAATTACTATTGTCAGCTGATTCTCCCTCAGCAGTGCTGCACGTGGTCAGTGACATGCTGCATTAAGAATGTGAAACCAGCCTCAGCTGGAAAAAAAATCCCGTCCTGGCAGCAGTTCACTTTAGTTTTTTTGTTTTTATTAGGGCTATTAAAACATTTGGTTGCAAGAAGCCTTGGAGTTCAGTTATCTGACACCCAGTAATTAAACCCAGAAGCCACAGTGCTTCATTACCAAATGTGCACTTTACTTTCCAATGATTATCATGCAAGGAGAGGCTGTTTCTCTGGTTTGGAGTAGTCGGTTGTGCAGCAGTGGGTAATTCAAGTCTTGGGGACAACACGAGCTGATACCCGTGTCTCTTTGTGTCCCAGCTGGCTTTTGTCTGGGATATTTCCGCCTGGTTAACTTCCGAACCCTGAGTTGGAGGTGGCTGCTTTTGTCCCGACTTGGTGACAGAGTCCTCTGTGGATGGAGAGATGACGGGGGAGGAGTTTGGGTTGGACCATCTGTTGCTGCTGCGGAGATCTTTCATCTCGACCTTCTACCACTCCACTCTTTAGACACGCGCCGACATACAAACACATTGAATGTTGGCTCTGTGGACGTATGAAATCCTAGCTGTCATTAAGTTTGGTCTTGATGTTAAACATTTTACATTTTTCCAAAATTTCCTACAGGTAGTGTCCATAATGGCATAAAAATCTGATGGCTTATTTTTTAATAAAGATACATATAATGACTTTTTTCTCAAGTCATAATAATGCTATGGTCAATACAAAACATGTTTATGAAGAAGTTTGCAATAAGCCACTCACACATGAATCAACCTTAATTTTATTCTGACATTTTCAGTACCTCCCAGAATGAGCCATTTCAGGGCTCTGTCACTATAAGATACCAAGATGTAGCTGGCCACGGCCACTGCTCTTCCACTCAGGCTGCTATAGGGCGCTTAAAGGTTGGTTTATGCTTGACGCGTCCGCGAGGTCCGCACGGCTCCGCTCAGCGAAATTGCGTCATTTTAACAACCACGCCCCTCCACCGCGTCTCTGCATGACCCAAAATTTCCGCAACGCGCACCTAGGAAAATTTCTAACCACTCGGACGGTCGGACGTGGAAAAACATGGCGGACCGGCAAGAATTAGTATGGTAGAGGTTCGTAAATACAGACATGCATGATTCAGCTCTCAGAGATCACCGTGATCAACATGTTCTTAACAATTCTTGGAGAGAAATAGCTCGCACTGTCGGAAAAGACGAGGACGCTGTTAAAAATGCTGGAATGCCATGTTGTAAACAGTCATTTTTACTTCTACTATGGTGTAGTGTTGGATGCATGCCGTAGAGCTCCATGCTGCCCCCTACAGTTTGGGAGAATATTGGCTCACCGCAGAGACAAGCCGCACGAACCATAAACGCTGCGAGTTGTGAAGCGCGTTCCATCCGCGAGCCGCATCACCAAGCGGAAAGTGAATGCGTCAAGCATAAACCAAGCTTAAGTCATGCCCATCTACTTCCGGACCATGGGTCCCTGGAAAAACAAAAAAATTTATGCAGAAACGCTTTTTTCTAATTCCGCTTGTTATGTGCCATAAATTTCGCATATGATGTCCATGAATTTTTAAGATGTGTTTTGATGCCAAGAATGCCCATTTTTTTCAAACGGGGGGAAAGGCTATTTTAGGTTTAGTGTTTAGTCCAGGACCACAAATGCACATCACCAAAGTGATGTCATCGAAACAGACCTGGAGAAGAGCAGAGGAAAATGGCCGTAAGTTCAGCCAACTTTAAATCTTTTTTTTTCAGGAAGAAAGAAGTACCATAAATCTGTCCATTTGGTAAGTAGCAGCTACACTAGGGGGGTGGAGATTCTGTGGTGATGTCATATATGCGACACACCAACTTCTGATTTGTAGTCATGCTACTCACAAATTTTACAAGCTGATAAATCTCAGAATAAGGTACTGGCGTGGTTGAAACACACATGATTTTAAATTTAAATTGAAGTACAACATAAGTGCGATTCAGGGCGTACGGTAAAGCCAATTGGAAAGTGGCTGTTTTAGCCCCGTTGACTTGCATTCATTTTTTCGTTCTTCCGGGGACATATGAGCCGACCAGAAAGGGAGGAGACTTAGGCCTAGTCCACACGTAGCCGGTTTTTTTTAAAAACGAATATCCGCCCCTCCAAAAACTTGCATCCACACCACCTCGTTTTAAAAATAACCTC
Source organism: Nothobranchius furzeri (assembly GCF_043380555.1). Taxonomy (NCBI): domain Eukaryota; kingdom Metazoa; phylum Chordata; class Actinopteri; order Cyprinodontiformes; family Nothobranchiidae; genus Nothobranchius; species Nothobranchius furzeri. The sequence goes on from NC_091754.1 coordinate 18,174,465, forward strand.
TGTCCACACGTACCCGGATAAATACGTTGTTAAGGACATGCCAGACCTGTAGGGGGCAGTACTTCCCCCGTTCTTAACCTCGTCCTTCGTCTGTGTTCTTCCACAAGGAGCAGTAATTCCGCTTGCAAAAAACAAACAAGCAAAAAGCGCTTGGACAATTGATTAAGCGAGCGCAGCTCTGAGGCGTCCATGCTGTCAGCTAGTGTAAACACAAGTCGCACACGTGATGTCAGCGTTTTTTTGTCGCGGAAAGTGACGTTGCGGACCTTAAAACTCCGGTTTTGTCTGTCCACACGCGGACACCAAAAACGGAGAAAACGCAGATCTTCACTTTGGCCGGAGTTTTTAAAAAGATCCGTTTTCGTGTGAAAAAACTCAGTTTTCGTGTGGATGACAGGCCAAAACGTAGAAAAATATCTACGTTTTGGCAGATCCCCGGCTACGTGTGGACAGGGCCTTAAGCTCCCTATAAGCTACAAGGCTCTGATATCTTGGAGGGGCTGAGTAGACCTGCTTCTCTTGCCTCGAGGTGTGAGGAGGGTTCAATGCTAATTTTCTCTTTTGTGACATCACAAACAGGGACTTTTTTTAAACCGCTTGGTTTTGACACATAAGACCTGAATATATGGATGCTTTTTCTCATTTGGAGTGTTTATAGAGACAGTAGGGACTCTCATGGCATCACAAAAAGATGACAGATCATTCTTTTCTCATATTTCCAGATATTTCACCTTTACGAGACAAATAGGATTTTGTTCAAATAACTATTAAAGCTCTAAAAGTGTGGCTCAGCATTTCAAACCTTCAACTTCATCACGTGTTTGTGTGACAGAAATGTTTTTATTGTGATGCTGAACGGAGAGCAGGAAGTTACAGATTCCTGAGACAGCCCGGTGGTTTCCAAGTGTTTATCCTGTTCTGTTGTCTTTGTGAGCTTCGTGATCGGGGTCATGAGTACAAGAACCTACAAGATGATACGAGTTCAACGCCTTCCTCTTGTGGTTTATCAAGTTACATAACAGCAGCAGATTTTCTAAAAATCCTGAGCATGAACTCTATTAATCTCCTCTCATGACTCACGTGAAGCAGCTTTTCCCTGAAATAGCTGCTCACGCAGAGACGGTACCAGGCAGAAGCAGTCGCTCACTGATATAACCAAGTCACAATAATCCAAATCTGTTTTAATGCATGGCCACATGTTGCAGAATGCCTCCATATACATTCTGATGTTTGTCTTTTTCTACACAATAGGGACATTATCAGCTGCTCACACCCTTCCTCTTTCCCCTCACACTCTCCTAATTTACACGACCCCCTTTATCCCATTCACTGTTGTCCCCTGCGGCCCGAGAGCCACATTTAGCTTTGCTCCATTAGCCGCCTGAAAGAAAATAAAATGATGATGATGGAAGTGGGCCTTTTAAGACAGGCTGCTTGTACTTAGTGGCTCTTTGTACAAGAATTAAGCTGAAGAAGGGTAAAAAATAAGAAAAGGTCAGAGAGCAGTGAGTTTATTTATTGAACTTAACATTATTATAACTAAAATTTCTCTTTGTGCACCTTGATCTTTCCTCTGACCCTGATGTAAGGTGCATTTGTACAGTGTGTGTGGACATGGCAGCCTGTTGTTAATTGTTAATGAGGATTGATGTCTGAAAGTGGTGACCTCATCTAAGGTTTCCTAGTGGAATCCATGCATATTGATCTTTTCAGTTTTATGCTCTGTTGGGTACACAATTCACTTACGCTCTACACTGCCCTGACCGTCTCATCGGCAGTACTTGTGATGATTAATGGCGGGTTTTAGACGAGCTTATTGTGAGATGGTCATCTGCTATAAAGCTAAATGTACAAATTTACTCCTGGATTTTCCTTGTGTGTTCAAAAATACAATAATATTAAGCAATACTCACCTTTTGCATCCATTTGTGCTACCATCTGGGTCTTTGCTGCCTGTTTAAATGCTCCAAATGTGAAAAAATTCTGTCCATTCATTTCCTGTTAGTGTTTGATTTTAGGAATTATGTGACAAAAACAATCCTTTTTAAATAGTTTCCATTTGTGATGTCATAAACAGGGAAATTGTAAAAGAACTATGCTGATGGAGCTGTGGTTCTGCTCCAGCCCCTCCCGGATATCGGAGAATCTCAGCTTATAGCAGCATGAGCTGTGGAGGGGTGGGCGTGGCCAGCTCCAGCTTGCTTTCTTAAAGCGACAAGAGTTCTGAAACGGCTCTTTCTGGAAGGTACTGAAAATGTCAAGAATCAAACTGCTGAGACTGTGTGAGAGGGATTTCATGCAAACAACTTCAAAAGCCAAAAACATGATTTGTGTCAATCATAGAATTATTATAACTTAAGAGAAAAGTCATAATACATCTCTTTGACATGAGAGGTTGAAGGATGGTCTTGGTAACAAATTTGGGACAAACCAGGTAATAACCATCTCATTCTGTTTTTATGCAAAACAGAATGAATTTAAGTTATTCAGCTCTTTTAAATTTTTAATTCAGCTTTGTGCTCATCTGCAGTCATTTCATCTGAGCTATGAATAAACCGCCGCCACTTTAAGGAAGTGACAGCTCATCTGAGCAATCAGAGGCAGATTCCTGTTTTCTCCGGGTTAGCAAACATGTCTGAGAGGATGTTTTTGACTCCAAACATTTAAGTAGGAGAAGATGACTAAAACAAATGAGCATTAAAAATAACGACAACAAAATTTTGATAAAGTTTTTATCAGTGTTTGTTATTGTTTCTGATCTGAGCTTCTGAGACGGACCTGCAACTTTCCGTAGAATATGCAAAATCCCACAAGTCCACACAAAAGTAAAGAAATCCAGATGAAAAGCTCTGTACCTACATTTATTTATTATAATATTTTATTTCTTATTTAATTTTCAGAACTTTACTTTGAATTATTGAATAAAAGTCAGATAAGTGACACAGACTGAGAACACTCAGCTGGACTAAGGTGATTATATCTGCCTGGAAACTAGATTGGAGTCAAACTAATGGTGAAAAATTGCCCATAATTGAGAAACTGCAGTTGTTTTGTTTTATTTGGTTGCAGGGAGCTCGAGTCTGGCTGAGACATAAAGAGCAACTCCTCCCCTCCACCGTCAACTCATCTGATGACCTATTGTTGGTCCTCACTACAGAATATGGGAAGGTAAGGCTTGTTTTTTTTTCTCATTAGACTGTCTCTAACTCTCATTTGCCTAATTATTCTGCACTTTTCTCAGTTAAAATGTAAAGTATCCCCAAGTTCGTAGTATACATAAAACCTTTCCTCTCAGTTTGTTATAATGTGAGAGGGAAATTGCCCATTGTGTGAAAGGTTGAGAGCTAATTGTTTGTCCGCATGTTTCATTTGATGGGTTCAACGCCTTTTGTAATGAAGTAAGAATGACAGGAATGAAGTCCCACCGAGTCAAGTCATTGAGCTTATCTCCTTGGCAGAGCTCAGTGGTCTTTGTGTCTGCAGGAAATCCTGCTGGACAGGCAAAAGACGCAAGTTTAAAGAAGACTCATTTTAGTGAAAAATAGGATAATCAAAAATGATGAATCACACAAAATGTTACTGCACAGTAGTTTTGCATGATTTTCTTGGTGGCTCAGTGGAAAAAATTTAACCTAAATGAGGCTGATGCACTGAAAACTGAGTTAAACAACATATTTACTCATCTCATTGAACTTCTTGGATATTTTATGATGTTTCTGTGATCTGTAGCTGGCATTTTTGAGTGAGAAGCAGTGAGAAGCAAGGTCCGCCCCTGGAAAATTATTGGCCACCTTACTGCACCCCTACTCAGAGAAGCCCTCCCTCGTGTTAATAAATATTGTTCATGTTCACTCAAACCACTCATTCATCTTCCTTTTCTAGACATAAATCTAAAACAAATAAATAAAGAAAGAAATCATTATTCAAAATGTGTTGTCGCTGCAGAATATTTTAAAAAGAAGTATAAATATCAATAGTTTTTGGGGGGTGTTAAGACAGCAAATGTTCTCAAAAACAATAAACACTGAAGTAAAATAATTTTTTTTAAGTCAGAATATTTTTTCTGAAAAAATGTTTTTTCTAAAATTTGAGGTGAATGTGTTGGATGTTTCTTTATTATTAACAAAGAATGAATGAGCCTGCAATGCACAACTAAAGGGTAAAAATGTCCAGCGTGAGCACAGGAAACAATTTGATGTGCCACCCTAAAATTTTCTCTGGCCCCCTATGAAAATCTTCTGGGGGCACCACTGGTGAGAAGACAACCATGTTTGGCAAAGCGAGAAGAGGTGACTGACCACTGAAAATGTGCTTCTCTCTCTCAAAAAGAATTCCACCACCCTGGGTGTGAGTTTAAACATTAACATTGGCATGACGGCACACTTTTGGAACAGAAAGTGGTTCTGATAACAGATCTTAACATTTACAGTTAAGCCCAGGATGTTTATTATCAGGCCTCGTGTTTGGGTTTCATGGCTAAGTCCAAAGATTCTGCAGCTGGAATGACGGGAATGTAAAACTGGGACGCAGACTCCAGATTCAAGACCCTCATGTGATCCTAGACTTGAGTTTTCTTTCCAATCCCGCCATCTTTAATTTAATCCACATCATCTTTTAGAGTTCAGAGAAGCACTTTGGCAGGTGATCCTCACTCTGGTCACATTATATCAGCACGGGTCACCGTCTAATCTCTGGAAAAAAGAGACAAACAGTGGGGTTTGTGTGTGCATATGTGTGTATGTGTGTATGTGTGTGTGAGTCGCCAAATTAGGCCCTAACCCAGCCGGATTAACAGTGCACTTATTATTACATGTTTGCAGATGCGTTTCTTAAACTAAGCATCTGCTGCTTGTGATGACTCGTCCTCGGATCTTTAATATTTAGCTATTTTGTCGAGTAGACACAATTCATTAATGCATGAATAACTTGACCAATAGGAACCTTTTTCTCATTTTGTGTGTGTGTGTGTGTGTGGGGGGGGGGGGGGGGGGGGGGGCTGCCAGCCTTGTATGCAACTATGTTTATAGAAGCAGGTGTCTTTGGGGCTGCCTTGCACCTTGCAGCGGAGGCTTACAGCTGTGCTGTGTCATAAAGTTGTCCCAAGCCTAAAACTGCACCTGTGATTCCTTTATGTCACCAATTATTTTCACTTGCAGTCAGTCTGATTATTTAAGTCACCAAGCAGAATTACTGTGGGATCACTACTGGGTGATTTTAAGGATGTTTTTACTCACAATGCTAGTTGGATCCATTCACTTACTGAGTTTTATGCTAAGCTAAAGCTAAAGTAGTAGCACTGGGTCAGGACTGGGCTGGTTAAAACTTGTTTTTTTTCCCCACTCATCAATGTCTGGGAAATATGTCAACAGACAACATTTAATTTTTGGGTGGAATATCCCTTTAAGATGTTGAGTTTAGGCAAACTAAAATATAGCATACCATTTTTAGAACTAATGTTAATAATTTCACTGAGTTTTGATCAGTTTCAGCTCCGACTCTTCATAAATATATGTGAAAAGAATTCTTTATGACATTTTGAGAAGAACAAAGATAAAATCTATAGTCTAAAATTATATGAACCCTGAAAACTTCCACAGTTTTTACATGCTCTGTGGTTTAAAGTAGGTCATTGATGGCCCTGGGTCAATAAAGCCATTATCTGGGCTTTCACGTGCATTCATGAGCAAACGTACAGACGTTTATTTCACCCTGTTTTCACCATTTGTATGAACATCAATATAAATGCTTCTGTTTGTTTTGTCTTGCAATCTAAATTACCCTTCTTTTTTTTCTATTTTGACACTGTTTATGTTCCCTCGCTGCATATTTATCTGGAGTCAGGGTGGGATCCCCCTGCAGCAGATGTGTTCTCAGTAACACAGAAGGAGTCAGTCAGTTAAAAGAGAGAAAGACAGAAAAACAGTGAGATGTGTGTTTGTAACCAGTAGCCTGTAATGTGTGTGTGTGTGTACGCGTGCGTGCGTGTGTACGTGTGCGTGCGTGTGTGTGTTTCTCCTGAAGGCCTGTGTGTGTGTGTCAGAGCCAAACTCCTCCCACACCAAATGAATATTCAGCAAAGCAGCAGCAGCAGCAGGGTGTGGTTTCACAGAAAAAAAGGGGAACAAAAGGAGTAAAAACATCACAGCTGTGAGAAAGTTTAAATCTCCTCCGTTTGTGTAATTTCAGTCAGATTTGACACATAAAATCCATTCACCGAGTTGTAATTTGTTCAGGAAATCTGCGTAGAAAGAGTCAAACCCATAAAAACTATGGTGACGCAGTGGTTTAGTTCAGTAAGTCGTCTGATGGGATCTGTAACCCTCTTTGGGACAAAATGTTTGTGTTTAAGGGATTAAATCATCTATCTACAGAACTCAAACTGAACTCGTTTAAGCTATAAAACAAAAAACAGGTTTTTTAAAATAATTCTAGTTTATTCATTTATTTCTGCTTTGATTTAATGTAACAAAATATCAAACTAATAGAAATGTTAGAATGGGCTAGAAATGTTTTGGTGTTAACATATTTGGTGATTTTATCATTTTTCTTATGAAACAAATTTAATTGCTAATAATAAAAGTTTTTTTATAGATATTAAAGTGAAATGGGTATTTCTGTTTATATTATGAGCGAATGAAAAGAAATATGAGAGAAAATCAAAAATAAATATCTAAAAAATTCTGCTTAATGATAAATAAGACAGGGAAAATGTGTGTGCGTGTGTGTGTGCATGTAAGTGCCTGTGTGTGCGCGCGTGTGCGTTTATGCATGCGTGTGTATTGTGTGTGCGGGTGTGAGTGAGTGTGTGCGTGTGTTCATGTGCGTGCATGCATGTGTGTGTACATGTGTGTGCGTGTGTGTGTGTGTGTGTGTGTGTGTGTGTGTGTGTGTGTGTGTGGGTGTGTGTGTGTGTGTGTGTGTGTGTGTGTGTGATTTTAGACCAGACCAGTCAGTCTATCAGGGCACTGAGACAGACATCACTAATCGATCATGAATCACATGTAGTTTTAAATAGCATCAAAACAGCCTCCATCTGTCATCACATCACTCTATTACCCTCCCACACGCACGCGCGCACACACGCGCACACACACACACACACACACTCACACACACACACACACACACACACTTGATGCTAATGAATGGTTGCTGTGAGTATTTTTTATCCCAGTGGATTATGTAGTATTTTCATCAAAAGTGAGATAATATTGGGAGATTTAGTTATATTTCCCTCATTTGGAGTTTGATCCGTCAAGACTTTTGTCTCATAGTAGGCTCAGCTCTATCAGGGATCAACACATTCTCAGTTACATTTTCTTTCTACCAGCGGAGGGTTCAGTGACCCACCTCTAAAGAATGAAACCCACAATGAAACCAACACCAGGATGGGGGAAAACAGAGGAATACGAAACCTCGTCCAGGGCTGAAAACTCTCATTCAGCGTCTCTGATGTTTGGGATGTTCAACCGCCCCCGAGGGTCGCTCTGTGAAATGTGAACAGTCCGTTATTAAGATGATCAGATTCAAAGGTCTGACGATGGGAAATAGATTAGGGTAAACACGTGGCATTAGTGCTAAATAACACACACACTGCACAAAAATTTGAAATTTGATTAGTTGGAATTTTCAGCAGCCATGGTTGACATTATGTCTACATTTTAATGAATTTTAATTCTCATCATATCATTATTTTGTTTAACATCTGTCCTTCTAGGTTTCCTGTTTTAGGCAAGAACCTTGATTTTTGGGTAATATTGGTTCATAGAAGCAGTCAGCAGAGCTGCAGCCTGCAGGGTGCGTCAACAACAAAAACAAAGAAGAAAGAAATCCGACTTATGCGTTGCTTTTATAAGATTGATAACTTTCTTATATAAACGTGTCTTGTTGAACCAGCATCATCACACGGAGTTAACACTAGAAAGCTACGCTAGAGCAGGCTGTTTCTGATTTTTAAAGCTATTTTCATCACTTTAAAAATGAATAGCAGCATGTTTTCATGTGCAGGAATCCACCTTGTGTGTTAAATACCTCAAACTCATCAAATGCAGATGTAAAACACTTTATTGGTCACTCAGGTCCTGTAGTGGATCTGGAGCATTTAGCTAAATGAGGGTGTGGAGGTTAAAAACACAGGTGTTTATGGGAGTTTCACTAAAAATAAGATAAGATAAGAACAACTTTATTTATCCCGAGGGAAATTGTTGTGTCATGTACATGCTCAAAGCAGTAGGAGAGACAAAGGAACAGGTGAAACAGATATAAGATATACGAAAAATACAGTAAAAATAGTGTACAGTAGTATACAATAGGATAGTGCAAGAGAAATACTCAGATAACTCAACAAATAAAATACATGACTGTATCCTGGTGAATAAGTAATTAAGCTATCAGTGCAGGCGATTTTCGAAAATGATCAGAGTATTGTGCAATAGAATTAAGGGTAGTAGCAGCATATGATGGAGGGATGCAAACATATTTCCAATAAGAACTCTTGGGTAATATTGCACGGTCGGGGATGGAACAGAATAGCCTGGGTAATAGTATTAGGAGAATCACCTACAGGGTGAGGAAGAGTTAAACAATCCTATTGCCACCGGTACGAAGGATTTCCTGTGGCGGTCAATTCTGCATTTCGGGGTAATGAGTCTTTTGCTGCGTGTGCTTCGATGGTCAATCATGTGGGCGTGCATGGGGTGGGAGGGGTTGTCCATGATAGAGAGAAGCTTTTTTAGCATTCTCCTCTCAGACACCTCCTCCAGGTTCTCAAGTCTAACACCCAGGACAGAACCAGCCTTCCTAATCAGCTTGTTCAGCCTGTTGGCATCAGCTATCTTCACCCCACTGCCCCAGCACACAGCTGCAAAGAACACAACACCCTCCAACACCGAGTGGTAGAACATGGTCAGCATTTTCCTACCAACATTGAAGGACCTGAGCCGCCTCAGAAGAAAAAGCCAACTCTGCCCTTTTTTTGAAGATAGCATTGGTGTTCTTGGTCCAGTCCGGTTTACAGTCCAAGTGAACCCCCAGGTACCGGTAGTCCTCAACGATCACGTCAGCCCCTCTGATGGTGACAGGAGTAGGAGGTGGGGCCTGCTTCCTAAAGTCCATAATCAGTTCCTTAGTCTTTGTGATGCTAAGTTGTAGGTGGTTTTGCTCACACCACTCCACAAAGCTGTCCACCACACGCCTCCACCTCCTGACCATCCCTGATACAGCCCACGATGGCAGAGTCATCAGAGCATTTCCGCAGATGGCAAGACTGAGACTTGTACCTGAAGTCAGATGTGTAGAGGGGTGAAGAGGAAGGGTGATAGAACTGTCCCCTGCGGCGCCCCCGTGCTGCTCAGGATGTTATCTGAGCGGCAGCTCATCAGTCGGACATGCTGTGGTCTACTTGTTAAATAGTCTGTAATCCAACCTACTAGTGGGGCGTCCACCTGCATCTCCGTGAGCTTATTCCCCAGCAGTGATGGTCTGATCATGTTAAAGGCACTAGAGAAGTCAAAGAACAGGACCCTCACAGTGCTCCCAGCAATGTCCAGATGAGAATGTGCCCGGTCCAGCAGGTAGATGAGGGCATCCTCCACACCGATACGAGGTTGATAAGCAAACTGCAGGGGATCCAGCCAAGGCTCCATAAGCAGCCGCAGATGTTTTAGGACGAGTCTCTCCAGCGTCTTCATGACATGTGAGGTCAGAGCCACTGGCCTGTAGTCACTGGGGGTCCACGGGTTGATCTTTTTAGGGACAGGAACCAGGCAGGATGTCTTCCAGAGTGATGGAACTCTCTGCATCTCCAGGCTCATGTTGAAGATCCGTTGTAAAACTCCAGACAGCTGGGAAGCACAACACCTAGGGGCCCTGGGACTGACACCATCAGGACCAGCCGCTTTGCCGGGGTGGAGTCTGCCCAATTCTTTTTTATGTCATCTGCTGAGAGGGACAGGGTGAGACAGTCTGAGGGGGCGGAGGAGATGATGGGAAGAGCTGGCTGTGGAGACAGGAGACGCAGGGCAATCGAACCTATTGAAGTGTAGATTTAGGTTGTTAGCACTTTCGACATCCCCATCCATCCCAACACCTCTCTTTTGTCTCAGGCCAGTGATGCTCTGAGCGTAGTCTGGGTAGAAGACATCGGCATAAAAATGTTCCACAGTTTTTGTTTTTGCTTCAACTTTTCTCTCCAAGTCAGTTTTTGTACATTTTTGAACAGATTTCTTGCAGATGGCTTACATTCAAAACAAAAAAAGGCAAATACATTTTCAAGCTTTCGACAAGAAAAGCTAGTTAGGATGTCACAGTATTCATAATTCTGGGACAAGAAGTAGCAAAGTAATTAATGTTGCATTTTCTTTTAGTTTCTATGAGTTTAGCTGTGGTCGAATAATAAATTAGCTTCCTTTTGAGTGTTTTTACATGAACCTAATACATTTACTTACAGCCAACTGATTGTGGTGTAGAGTTTTTGTCTATAATGCACTAAGTGACAGTGGCTAGCCTGTGTGAGCTAATAAATAACAATAAACAGCAAAACGCAGCAGAGTCAATAGGAATGATTTACTGGCTGTCCAGAAACCCAACATGCTGCTGGATTACATGGATTTCAGAAAGCATGAACGTTCATTTGAAGTGCTGTCCTCTAGTGGCTGAGAGGATTTTTTTTACAACATCTTTAAATGTGATTCCTACTCTCCAAACTTTGTTTCACGCAGAAAAAGTCTAAATCACACACGAGCTCCCGTGTACGTTACTGAATGAAGCAGGGTTGAACTGGGATGCCACAGATCCAGTGTCATGCTCGCCAGTACCGATCTGCACACAGACTCCCATCAAGTCTGTGAGACATTTGAGGACATTTGGACATTTCTCCTCCATCTAGTTGTCTTTGTTCTCTCTGATGGTGACATATTTCCTAAAGGCTGAGGAGTGACTGTGAAACAGGCACAGACAGGCATCTTATCATTGTTAGTATTATTTTATTCCTCAGTCGTTCCTGTAGGAGCTTGCGGATCACCTGTCACAGACGCAGGAATGCTGAGGTTGTACCAGCCGAGTAATTAAATTTTCAGCTTTTCTTTCTCTCCGACCTCGGCTCTACCACACTTTTACTCAAACTCCGATCCAGCTGGCTGCTTGATGACTTTGTTGGCTCAGACACTACAGTGGTTATATCACAGCTACCCAATAAAATCCCAAAACAATTTGTAATTTATCACCTGATTAACCCACAATTCGAGATCTGTCCTTTTTTCTTACTAAAAGTTTTAATATAAGATAAGGTTTTATTTACGTGATGAAATATAATTAATAATCACTTATGGTTGTAGTGATCTAATTTTATAGGAATTTAGATTGCTACTCATTTGGGTGTTATTTTAACTGTTGCCAATTGTTTTTGTGCTCCTGCAGGTGATTCAGGTCCAGAAGGAGGAATTAGGCAGGCAGATGGTTTACCTGATGCACCCCAGCAGCATCCAGGGAGTTGAAGATATGTCTACACTGGCAGAGCTGCACGAAGCTGCCATCATGCACAACCTCTTTCTGCGCTACCAGAAAGACAACATCTATGTGAGTACCAACTATTGTTTGAAAAATGACATGAAAGAAATGAAAGGAAAAAAAAACTCCAAAATATGTTTGTTTGAGTCTAATCACGCTCAAAAACTGTTCAGGCTTTGTTAAAGGGGACATATTATGACTTTTTTTTAAACTGCAATAGTTATGGTCAGCACTTGTTCCTGAAATTATTTGCACAAAATATCTTGGTTTTATTTTTGACATTTTTAGTACCTTCCAGAATGAGCCATTTCAGAAAATGAGCTGGAAATGTCCACACCCAAACATCCCCCGCTCAGGCTGCTATTGACCCTTTGCACCGACGTCACCTAATCACGTGGGTCCAGCCTGGTGGACGGCTAAAGCATGTAAACAGTGAGCGACACAATTACTAAACAAAGGGAAAAGTAGAGCCTGAAATTGTTTTTGCGATCAAAACAAAAACAAAACTCCTCCAGCATTCCTTTAACTAGTTCATGCCCAGTTCAGTTATCAGAAGAAGTAGCGCATCTAGCGGGGGCTCATAGAGAGCGGTATGTTAACTAGCTTACCAACGTTAGCTTACGTTCTCTCTGCAGCTGTTCACCGATGTAAACATGTTGCTGACTTTGCCTAAATTCACCCCTCTGGATTTATAACTTTATGTTGTAAACAGCGTTTCACTTTACACCAAAGCTGATTTTTAAAAAGTCCGGATCCCTACCAGCTTCTGTTGCTGGTGGTGTTACCGGGTTCAGCTGCTGCTCTCACACCAGAATGAGAAGATCTCTGAACGCCGACGCTCATATAAATAAATAACGTAATTTTAACACACGTAATCATACATCGGAGCTTTAATATTGTTAATAATTGTCTCGCTTTACACTACAGTGGACGGAGTGTAGCCTCCGCGGTAAAAACCTGTTCGCTGCAAATCTGAGGCCTGCTAGTCCGCTTGATTGATTGATCACTGCAGTTCGTCTCCGTCCTCAGTCTCCATCAAAGTTATTAAAAAGAAAAAACGAGTTGAGTTCACGTCCTTGTCTCTTAGTGCAGCCAACCACGCAGCAAGCTAAAACCATTTTACTGTCAAATCAACTAAATAAAAGCGATAAAAGGCTACAAACTGGCTTGTTTTGACTAGCTTCACTGAAGTTTCTACGTGTGTAAACGGTCTTTTTGCCGTCCATCATGGCAAAGGGGGCGGTCACGAGTGGCGTGACATCACGTGCAAAGGGTCAATAAGCTGAGAAGCTCAAATTTCCAGGAGAAGCTGGAGGTAGAGCCACTGCTCCTCTAGCAGCAGCAGTTCTCATGCACTGCTAATTTGTGATGTCACAAACAGGGACTTTTTGAAACGGCCTGTTTTAGGCACGATTCCTAAAACTAAACACTACAGAAAACAGATGGCTTTTTCCACTTTTGGAGTGTTTATAGAGGCAGTAGAGATCCACCTGGCAACACAAAAGAATGTATTTGTCCTCTTTGAAATAATCACATTGTGCATTTTTGGCCCTGAAGAGCATTACCCACCCAGGACCAGATCCCAAAATATTACTAAAACTGGTCCTCATATAGTTCATCCTAAAGTGTTTAGCTGTTTTTCACTACCAAGCATCCTTCTTTTAATATTTTCTCCTCTCTCAGACCAATATAGGTTCAATTCTTGCAGCAGTAAACCCGTATAAACAGATAGCCGGCCTGTACGACGGCGCTGCGGTAGATCTATACAGCAAGCACCAGATGGGGGAGCTGCCTCCTCACATCTTTGCCGTGGCCAACGAGTGTTACCGCTGCCTGTGGAAGCGGCACGACAGTCAGTGTGTTCTCATCAGGTCAGTCAGGACCTCTGAATATCAGTAGAGGAAATAAGCTGAGATGATTGGTGCTTTTACCTTTTCCTGTGTCCATGCATCCTTAGTGGAGAGAGCGGTGCTGGGAAGACGGAGAGCACCAAGTTGCTGCTGAAGTTCCTCTCAGTGATGAGTCAGAACTCGTCCGGTACTCCTCTGTCAGAGAGGACCACCAGAGTGGAGCAGGCCCTGGTCCAGAGCAGGTACCGTCTGACCCCCTGACCCAATACTTCAACTGGGAATTACTGGATTTTCCCATTAAGATTCAGTGCAGATCAGTTCACTGAAATGCCAAGAAAAGCAGAAAAACACTTAAATGTGTTGAGCATGCACCTGGGTAAATGATTCTGTTTTCTTGTCTGCAGTCCCATCATGGAAGCATTTGGGAATGCCAAGACTGTTTACAACAACAACTCCAGCCGCTTTGGGAAGTTCATCCAGCTCCATTTTTCACAGAACGGGAACATTCAGGGAGGCTGCATCACCGACTGTATCCTTCACTAGTTCAGCTCACAGAAAAACAGTTTAATACATTATAAAAAAATAACTCATTCAGACATTTCACCTTTTCCCCCTTGACATCCAGTCATCAGATTTGCTGGAAAAGGTAAGTTTGTGTTGTGAAGAAAAACACTGAAGAAGAAGTACTACGATTACTAAGATTAGGAATTAAATTCTTTCCAAGAACCGCGTGGTTCGGCAGAATCCTGGGGAGAGAAATTACCACATCTTCTACGCCATGCTAGCGGGGGCAGACAGAAACCACAGAGGTTGGTGTTTCATAACTTATTTTAACACTTTTAACAACCGGAGACCATAACATGTCGATTTTCCTTTGAGACTATACATTTTATTTACCCCTCCTCACCAAAATGTCATTATTTTGTTTGTGTTGCAGACGTGTACCTGCTGTCTGAAGGCCCTGAGACGTACCACTACCTGAGCCAAGCCGGCTGCGTGCAGGACAGCAGTCTGGATGACAAGCAGCTCTTCAACAGCGTGATGGTGAGGAGATTTTCTGTACATTCTTTCCTTCACACCCAGAGGGCGCCATATTCCTTTGTGATAAGTAACACAAGGAAGTCTGTAAATGATTCTCAAGGTACTATACATTATTTTAGTATTTCAAAGGGACAAAATTCAGATGATGTCACGACATAAACACATTTATTGTGTGTGTGTGTGTGTGTGTTTGTGTTATTGTACAGGAAGCCCTTAAAGTGATGGAGTTCACTGAGGAGGAGATCAGAGATGTGTTCAGGTTGCTGTCTGCTGTCCTCCAGATGGGAAACATTGAGTTCATGACAGCTGGTGGAGCTCAGATCACATCAAATGGAGGTAACGAACCAAATGAGGAATAGAATTGGTTTGCTCCATCTTGCTCATTTCTAAAAAAGTTTGCCTTTACAAGAAAGAACTGTGTGACTTTGCACAGAAATCTATGATAAAAGAGCCATATTCATATTTGTGCAAGAACAAAATCAGATACTTTTGCAATTTTCTGCATTATATTTTCAGATCTTTTGTAGAAAAAAAATCAATTTGGAGAAATAATTCAGTTCCAACTGGATTGACAAGCTAACTGCCAGTACTAGTCGAGTCTGGATCACTGCCATCTCAGAAAACATTTATATATTTGAGATTCACCTAAGTTACTTTTGCATGATTATTTGCAGTATTAATACCAGCATCAACAGGTTGTAGCATCTCTGGTGGAAAAAATAACATTACTACTGCCACAATAACCACGTGAAGGAAAACAAAAAGGAGGCGTAAAGTTTGTTTTACTGGCGTTCACATTCTGTTAAACATTTGATATTAGAATAGTTTTAAAGAACAATTTCACTGAGAAACCTTTTTTTTATTTGTGTTATTTGAAATATAATAGGATAAATGAAAATGTGAAAATGGTCTACCCCTACTTCCTGAATTAGGTAGCAGTGAAAAATAGACAGGGACATGCTTGAAAGCCAATATGTGGCACGTCACATTTCTTTGCTCTGTTGTCCTTAAAACAAATGACAAGTTTAATTCGCTACTCTCACACACACACACACACACACACACACACACACACACACACACACACACACACACACACACACACACACACACACACACACACACAACGGGGCCCGCGATACAAACATGTTTTGGCTGATTTCTGCCTAAAATGTAATTTAAAAGCAAAAATACAAACGAAAGATGTCTATAAACAGAACCACTTTAAACTTTTTAGGTTTCTACGATTAGTTTTTAACAAACTTACGTTTAAAACTTCGTAGCTCTCCCCATTTTCTCTTCCTGTTGAAAATCCACAGCTGGCGCACAAAGCATGCTGGGATAGCCTCGTTCTGTGAGGATACAACAGACGCGTCCTCGAAATGTGGGTGGAGCGAGGACCAATTTGAGGACGCGAGAATGAGTATAGAGCTCCGGGAGTTGACGTCACTTCTCCCGGCATGCAACAGTTCAAATCGAAACGGCGCCATATTGTCAGGTAGAAGCCGGCAGCTGGACTATTTGTTATTGTAGAAAACTCAATCAAACGGGAAATATGGTAGATTCCTGTTGTGCCCCAGGATGCAGAACAGACACGGACAACATAAGGAATGAGCCTTCTACAGGATTCCCCAAGATCCAGAGCGCCGCAAATGTTGGATCATTGTAATAAAACGCGCTAGTGACCGGGCTGAAATGAAACTGTGGGATCCCGAGAGTAAAGGTTTTTGTTTATGCAGCGACCGCTTCATATCAGGTACTTAAACCAACATTTCCTCAACTGTGTATGGTGTTTATATTAAATGCTTTTATTACGATTCTTAGTGGGCTTCCTAAACTTATTTTGGCGTGGCTTTTTCTGTCTTATTACTCATAGCAACAAGTAAACGTCACGTAAAACGTTGCCTCGTGATTTCTGCGTGCTGCCGTTTACGTGTTTTTATGATCACAGCAATTAACCGTCTAAGCTGTGTTTCATTTTTAAGCAATGGTTGATCAATTGTCAGATCACACATAAAAAGCACTTTGGATTGTTATTATCTGTCTCGCCGAGACAGATCTCAGACAGATCCTGAGACGCTCCTGCCTGACATTTTTATTTTATTCACGGAAAAAAATCAAACTAGTGATTTCTCTTGGCGTTCAGTTTATACATTCAAACAGCACATCACTCTATTTAAACTACTTACGTGTAAATCTGTTATTTGTCCATCAATTTTCATCCGCGTATCCGGAGTCGGGTTGCGGGGGAAGTAGCGTCAAGAGTCCCAGACTTCCCTCTCCCCAGCCGCCTGAGCCAGCTCCTCCGGGGAAATCCCAAGGGGTTCCCCGGCCAGGTCCGGTAAGAAGTCCGCTCCGACAGCTTCTGGCGTTTTTAAAAAGTATCCCAGGGGCACGGTAAGGGTCGGAGATGTTTAGTCTATTTAATTTCTGACTATGTAAAACGATTTCTTCAGTTTTAAAGTGTGACGTAAACTCCGACGAAGTAAAATCCAAGCTGATCCCGTTCACGTTCATGTTTACGATCCGTGTTTGTTTAGCTTCTTTTACCTGCCAATATTGCGTCTACTAACAGAGTCACGTGGGGTCCGGAGCTCTATTCTTGGAATTCGGACAGTACTCGTCGCTGCGCTGTGACGTCATCGAACTCAAAATGCGCTCTTACAAGAATCCTTCCCGGATTCAGATACACCCATTGTCAAATTGGTATTCATGGACTCACCCATCTTGGCTCGCAACAGGAAGGCTGTTTTTGGTTCAGCGTCCAGGAAACAGTAGAGAATGTCTGCTCGGCTAGAACAAGCTTACTGTAGTTTCCACAACACAGCAGAACTCTTCCAGGCTTGTGTTATTTGTGGAGATAAAACAACAACTTTGCAAAGCAGACTGAGTCAATGGTAGAGTCCCGTTTATGTTAGCCAATCAGAGGTGAGATATCTGAATATCAGGAAATAAACTCCAAAACCTGCCATGCTCTGCTCCCCTCTGCTCTGCTTCGCTTCTAGTTCCTGAAACAGGAGCGCCAGAGTTTTTTTTTTCTCCACAGAGATCAATTCACAAGGCATTTATTAATGCTAGAAACCACTGCAGATGTTTTGAAAAAACGAGTAAAGTTGGTCTTTAACACTATGATGCTTCTAAAGCTAGATGTTAGCTCTTCAGTGCAGTAAGAATTAATCTGTTTCCTTCAATCATAATCTGTCCGGAAAACCCTGTTCCCAAAAAATTTGGACTTTTACTTAAAAATTAGGATCACACTCCTGAGCCTTCCTGGTAATGTCTATTCAGGGGTTCTGGAGAGGAGGGTCCATCGGATTGTTGAACCTCAGATTCAGGAGGAGCAATGTGGTTTTTGTCCTGGCCGTGGAAAACTGGACCAGCTCTATACCCTTAGGGGGATCCTGGAGGGTGCGTGGGAATTTGCCCAACCAGTCTACATGTGTTTTTTGGATTTGGAGAAGGCATTTGACCGCGTCCCTCGGGGGGCCCTGTGGGGGGTACTCCGGGAGTATGGGGTACCAGGCCCTCTGATACGGGCTGTTAGGTCCCCCCTGTATGACCGGTGTCAGAGCTTGGTCCGCATTGCCGGCAGTAAGTCGGGCTCGTTCCCAGTGAGAGTTGGACTCCGCCAAGGCTGCACTTTGTCACCGATACTCTTCATAACCTTTATGGACATGATTTCTAGGCACAGCCAAGGTGTGGAGGGTATCCGTTTTGGTAGCCTGAGGATCAGGTCTCTGCTTTTGGCAGATGATGTGGTCCTGTTGGCTTCATCAGAACGTGATCTTCAGCTTTCGCTGGAGTGGTTCGCAGCCGAGCGTGAAGCAGCTGGCATGAGAATCGGCTCCTCTAAATCTGAGACCATGGTCTTGAATCGGAAAAGGGTAGAATGCCTTCTCCGGGTCAGGGATGAGGTCCTGCCCCAAGTGGAGGAGTTTAAGTATCTCGGGGTCTTGTTCACGAGTGAGGGAAAACTGGAGCGTGAGATCGATAGGCAGATTGGTGCTGCATCTGCAGTGATGCGGGCGTTGTACCGGTCTGTCGTGGTGAAGAGAGAGCTGAGTCAGAAGGCGAAGCTCTCAATTTACCGGTCGATCTACGTTCCTACCCTCACCTATGGTCAGGAGCTTTGGGTAGTGACCGAAAGAACGAGATCACGGATACAAGCGGCCGAAAGGAGTTTTCTCCAAAGAGTGGCTGGGCTCTCCCTTAGAGATAGGGTGAGAAGCTTGGTCATTCGGGAGGGGCTTGGAGTAGACCCACTGCTCCTCCACATTGAGAGGAGCCAGTTGAAGTTGCTCGGGCATCTGGTCAGGATGCCTCCTGGACGCCTCCCTGGTGAGGTTTTCCAGGCACGTCTAACCGGGAGGAGACCTAAAGGTACCCAGGACACGGTGGAGGGACTATGCCTCTCACCTGGCCAGGGAACGCCTTGGGATTCCCCCGAAGGAGCTGGCCCAAGTGGTTGGGAAGAGGGAAGTCTGGGCCTCTTGCCTTAGGCTA
Source organism: Nothobranchius furzeri (assembly GCF_043380555.1). NCBI lineage: Eukaryota > Metazoa > Chordata > Actinopteri > Cyprinodontiformes > Nothobranchiidae > Nothobranchius > Nothobranchius furzeri. The sequence goes on from NC_091754.1 coordinate 18,193,364, forward strand.
TTGCCCCCGTGACCCGACTCCGGATAAGCTGATGAAAATGGATGGATGGATGGACTTAAAAATTAGCTCCTAGTCGCATAAATAATGACTTAAAGTCAGTAAAATGCTTCAAAACTTTATCTTATCTCAATTTTTGACAGAAAGGGAGATCATGTTGACTTTTGCCAAACTGTGGAGAAAACAATTGAAAACAAACTGTTTTCCATGTTTTAGCTCCTTAATTTTGTTGTACATGTAACTGGTCCAGTAACAAACAGGCTATTCTATTCTATTAATAAGCAGTAAAAGCTTTATCTCGGAATGTTAGACCGGAGAGTCGACCTACCCTGGAGCTTGATTGACTTTGCATGAGCAGAAAAAGCTCTGAACAGGCTGTAACATGAGCTCCAGGCTCCTTTGTTTACCGTGTCTGACCTGGTTTCTGGGGATCCTGTAAGCTAGTGACTGCAGAGCTAAACCAGCAGATCAGGGTTTCCTAAAAAACGTGCCTGTCAACAGTCTGTTCATCCAGTTTGCTGTTTGACATCAGTAGACGTGTCCTGCATTACTTACACATACATTACGTTTGTGTGTGTGTGTGTGTGTGTGTGTGTGTGTGTGTGTGTGTGTGTGTGTGTGTGTGTGTGTGTGTGTGTGTGTGTGTGTGTGTGTTTCAGTGGTCAGTAATGTCAGCGAGCTGCTTGGCCTGGACTCCTTCCAGCTGTCAGAGGTGCTGACCCAACGCTCCATGATCCTCAGAGGAGAGGAGATCTGCTCCCCCCTCACTGTGGAGCAGGTAAACACAATCCCAACCTGATTGGGTGATCTACACTTGCTGTCCTCTATCGTCCTTCTCCCCTGATCCACACACACATTCACAGTCTCACACACACACACACACACACACACACACACACACACACACACACACACACACACACACACACACACACACACATTCACAGTCTCACACACACACACACACACACAGAGCCTTTCTTTGCTGCCCCACACCACATGTCTCTCCAGATCCCTTGCGTGACTCCCAGCCATTTCCTGCTTTTTGTCTGCCAGATTCCAGGCACAATAAAGCCATCGTGATACTGATCTGAGTCAAAAGCACAATGGAACCAGTGGCTGGGGGTGAAGTATGTGTCTTCTCCTCTGGAATCGGTGCAGCCAGCCACCGAGACGCTGGCATAATAACTCACTGATGTCTCACTTTTTGCTTCAGATTTCCATGCCGTCGTCTGTAATTCATGGGAATATTTCTCAAGTTGTCGTTTGCATGTGTTATCCCTTTCAACATGTGCCACAAGGACATTTTGACTCGTGACAGTGTCCCTGTTTTGCGGCGCTTAACCCCCTCAGCCCACTCATAGTCGTAAATGTCAGCAAATGTGCAGCACAGACCTTTACTATTATCACAAGGACACGAAAACCACAAGAAAGCTTTTCATTAGCAGACAAAGAGCTCGTACTGTCACTCCGCTGCTGCTTGTTGTGCCTGGCCTTTGAAGCAGCTTGTCTCTTAAAAGACTTCATTATTCCATTTCTGGAGTTCACAAGAATGACTTCTTCTCACAACGGGCCAGGGGTCACTCACCCGCACCGTCCCGCCCTCCCTCCGGAGTCCTTATTCCACACCATGGTGGACAAACAGCCATTCTTCTCACCCCCGTGGCAAAGATCCTGGAGCCACCGGCGCTCTCTTCACACCCGCTAACTTCGAGAAGCATGATGGATGACTCAAACGTCCAGGAGAATTGTTGCTTTAAGTACAGTATACATGCCAGCATGCTTTTTTGTTTAATTTTCAGTTGAAGCACAATTCCTTTGGAGTGAAGTGGAGCCGACGAAGTAGGTGTGTAGACAATGTTTGGCTGACGGGATAAAATCAGATTTAAGTTGTAAGTTTGCTTTAAAGGCGACACATCATGCAAAACTCAACTTTCGCATCTTTAGTGTTGCCATGTAGGTCTTTACGCCCCCTATCAACACTCCAAACGTGAAAAAAATCTGTCCATGCATTTTCCGTCATTGATTGGTTTAAGAAAATATGTGCCTAAAACAAGGCATTTTAAAAAGGCCTAGTTTGTCATGTCACAAATGGGGACATTAGCATAGAACACCCGTTCTCATGCAAGAGAGAGCTGCTGCACGAGGAGAAGCGAACCTGAACCTCTCCCACATGTCGGAGCTTCTCAGCTTATAGCAGCATGAGTGCGGGTTAGGTGGGTGTTGCCAGCTCTCGCTAGTTTTCAAGTCCTGAAATGGCTCATTCTGGAAGGTACTGAAAATGACAAGAATAAAACTGCTGACATCCCTTTAGGTGAGAGGGATTTTGTGTGTTTGGCTGAACTATTAAAACCTAAGAAACTTAGGAAAACCATATTGAAATTCTGTTTTAGTGGGCTTCTCCAGTCACTTTGTAATTTAATTAGAGAAAAAAGCCAGAATGGTGGAGTTCAAGATACATTCTGGAGAACAAAAAAAAAACCTTTGAGTGAACTGAAATTAGGAACTTCATAAAGTCTGGAATGAAGCTTGTTTATTTTTAAACGTCATTGATCTAAAGAGTCGTGAAAGCATGCCGTTGCATTCCTCTGATTCAGTTTGTTTTAACTGTTTTTTTTAGATGAAACCTGCATGAAGTGCATCACTCTTAAGAAATGTAGATGATAAACAGAGTTATCTGTTGTGTCAACACACAGTAGACAGAAAACACACCTCTGTCTCCAAACCGCTATTTGTTTTATGGACACGCTGCTGAGCATCACTCTGCTCCGCCACCAACAGACCTAATTAAACCTCCTCTCTGTGCTGATATATATCCTGTGTTTGGGGCATTGTGTGCAAAGTTTTCTCCTCCGAATTAGCTAAACATTGCATGGTATCCATGGTAACCCTTATCTCTGTGTGCCATCTTGCGCAGGCGGTGGATTCGCGGGACTCTGTCGCCATGGCGCTGTACTCCCAGTGTTTTTCCTGGATCATAATGAGGATCAACCAGAAGATCAAAGGGAAGGACAACTTCAAGTCCATCGGCATCCTGGACATCTTCGGATTTGAGAATTTTGAGGTGAAGCCCCCCTTGCTATTCTGACTCATTCAGGAAAATGTGGAGCATTTCCCTAAATTCCAATCGTCGGACTGGATGTCCACCAATCAAAAGCTGTCTGCACACACAGAGACTCAGACCATATGGTTATCCAGAATCTTAGGACCAATGATAAAATGTTTGAGCACTATCAAACCACGGAGGCCTTGAGGACCAAATTAGGCTAATAAATAATATAACAGGGTTAACAGTCTATTCATCCGGTTTACTGTTTGACATCAGTAGACGTTGCGGGAGGTGTCGCGCGCTCCGTCCCGCAGGGTTCCTCTGTGAGAGAGGGGGTGGGGGGGTGGGGTGGGGGGGTTGCACACGTTCCGCTGCTGTTTCTCACCGGTATCAGCTGATGGAGGGCTCTAGTTTTGTTGTGCCGTTCGTGTCAGCGGACACAGTAGGGTCGGGGAGGGGGGCGGGGCATGACGCTTAGCCTGGCGGGTGGCCAAGCAAAGCCTGGCGAGCTGCCAGGCTTTTAAGGCACTGGGGGAAACTCTGTATAATACATATAAATATAATTATAAAAAATGTTTATGGGTAGTGACCGGAAGAGTGAGATCGTGGATTCAAGCAGCTGAAATGAGTTTCCTCCACAGGGTGGCTGAGCTCTCCCTTAGAGAAGCTTGGTCATCTGGGAGAGGCTTGAAGTAGATCCGCTGCTTCTCCACATCCAGAGGAGCCAGTGGAGGTGGCTCGGGCATCTGGCTAGGATGCCTCCTGAACGCTTCCCTGGTGAGGTTTCCTGGGAACGTCCAGCAGGGAGGAGACCCAAATGGAGACCCAGGGCACACTGGAGGGACTATGTCTCTCAGCTGGCCAGGGAACACCTTGGGATTCCTCCAGAAGAGCCGGCCCAAGTGACTGGGGAGAGGGAAGTCCGGGCCTCTCTGGTTAGGCTACTGCCCCTGCGACCCAACACTGGATGAGTGGAAGAGAATGGATGGATGGATTCATTAAAATTAAAAAACCTTTTCAGCTACTGTATGCAAATACAATTAAACTACACTGTAAAAAACTAAATGTTGAATTTACTTAATTAAGGAACACCTGGTTCAACTAAACCTAGTTGCTTAAACGTAAAGGGTAATAAACATTGTTATATGAAGAAGTGAAAAGGCACACTGCTCTTCATCCAATTGAGTATCAGTGCTCAATAGCTACGACCAACAACTATGACGTGGAAGAAGAAGGCTGGAGCACTCAGGTCAAAGTAAAAAGGTGCAAATTAAACCAACAAATATTTCCTGAGCACAGCCACAGCTGCAGCTCACTGCTTCCCATGAGGACGGGTCAAATGCGGAGATGAATTTCACCAGTGTGTGATGAATTAATGAGAATTTACCTTTAACTTTAATAAACGAACCAACGTTTCAACATTGCTGTCTCTGTCAGAGCTCATTGTTACTTGTTGTTATATTGAAAGTAAATTTATATCACATGAAGTAAATTTAACATTTAGTTTCTTAGAGTGTAGATGACACTCAAATATTGTATTTGACATAACAGACGATAAAAACACAAGCTACAAGAAAAAAGATAGATACTGTATAATAAAATTTATATGGATTATCAACAGATTTGAATACATGTTTTTATCAGCATTAAAATCATCATTTTAAATGACTTAATGTGTTTAAATGCAATCATTAATTAGTCTGTTGTCCTTGGAAACATTCACGGTGCAGCAGTAGTGATAGCAATGAGCACAAGAGAGGAACAAACTAGAAAAAAATAGATGTGTGTCATTAGACTCACTAACATCAATAAACTCGGTGTCCGGTGGGTCTAAAATGACATTTTCCATCCTGCAGGTGAACCGGTTTGAACAGTTCAACATCAACTACGCGAACGAGAAACTCCAGGAGTACTTCAACAAGCACATCTTCTCGTTGGAGCAGCTGGAGTACAACAGGTCAAAACATACACACAAGATGCGTGTCGTTTCAAAATAAAGCAGGATTGAGATCGTTGATGTGAGCCTGCTCAAGGGAAAAGGCCTAGACCAGCAGCAGCTTAGACATGGCTCATTTCATCACATATGATGCTGGATAATACAGCCACTGTGTCGTACACATTTCTGTATTTGTATTTATACTTGTGTGTGTGTGTGTGTGTGTGCGCACATTCATGTGTGTGTGTGCGATCACAGGGAGGGGATCCAGTGGGAAGCCATAGACTGGATGGATAACGCAGAGTGTCTGGATCTCATTGAGAAGGTAACGCAGTCAGGACGTGAGAGAGCAAAAACCATGGCGCGTTTCACCCCTAACCACCAGCCGGAGGGAGCGGGCTGACCCAGACGCCACACTGTGCTCACACTGTGCTCACACTGACTCCCTATCATTATAGAGTCTCAGTTTGCATGTTGTTTAAACAGTAATGTACACCAGTCAGTGGTTGGAGGTATGGCTGAAATAAAGATGGACAAACATTTTGTCATTTTACCACAAACGGTTCTTTATAAAGTCTGAAAGTTTTGCAAAGGAAGCAAAAATACACACAAATTACTGCTTTTTATCCTTTCCCAAATCTTTGATTTTTCACGTTATTAGTGAGCTTTTGGAAAACGGTGATTCAAAGCATCTTCGTGCACGGATTCCCTTTCCGGAATCCTTTTAATATAAACGGAATGGTTTACTTTGCAGTTTCCTGGTTGTATTGTTCTAATATAAAGTACCAGATGTTTTCCAGTGGGATTATAACTAGTTTTGTCACGACCATGATGAGCTTCAGCCCTTTTCTTCTGTCTGTTCCCCCTTTTAGAAACTGGGCATGTTGGCTCTTATCAATGAGGAGAGTCGCTTCCCCAAAGGCACAGACTACACCCTCCTGGAGAAACTGCACAGCCGACATGCGGTGAGTCTTCACAGGGAACATTCTCAGATGTGTAGTCTCTGACCCTCTCAGACACACTCACACACAAAATAACTGGCCAACCCTGACTAAGGAAGTGTATTTAAGAGTTCAACCTTCATTCTGGCTGTCTGTGTTGCATTGAAAGTCAAAATGGCACCTTGAATACTCCCGATGAGCGCTCTCTCACACACTGAAATGTGATCAGCCATTCTCCAGCTCTGATCATATTTGTGTTTGTGAAGAGCAGAGTTTTCTATGGCACACGGAAAAACTAAACAAACAGGAACAAACCTACTGAAACTGCCAGACCTCTTCCCTGAAGAGCATGACTGAGGTTTTATTGTCTCACAACAATAGTTAGACTGATTGAAAATGCTATTCTACTATTCTAGATATGTCATAGGATGAAATACAATACACATCTTTGCATGCCAAGGCTCTGCAACCTGTGGATCTTGAGCCTCTTGTGGCCTTTTGGGACTAGTTTGCATATTTTTATGGATATTGGGCTATTATTAGAATGATTAGCAATAACATTTGCTCCATTTCCTAGCTTTTTACTACCAGCAGCAGTCGGAGAAGTCAGTATTCCAATATGGCAACGCACACCTCCCAAGTAGCCATTGTTTGCAGATTCCTCTTAATAACGTAGTTTTAAACTGCACCTTCAACATGCAAACAAAACTTTTAGTATGTTCAGCATAGAGTTGCAAGAAACTACATGTAACATTGCTTTTAAACACGCTCTCATAAGTGTGTTTTGTAAAATAAGCACATTTTACCCAAAAGTTACCATTGTGGATACAGAGAGCTGCCATTTTGGATATCGAGGTCAGAGTTCTGAAATTCTTCCGAGTTTGTGACTCGGAGGTCCAACTTTGGCGCTTCATTTGAATTTTCCTACTCGGAAGACGGAATTTTCGAGTTCCAAGGACAAATCGAACGCACCACCTGGTACTTATAACACCAGCCTGAGCTATGGCTAACGCTATAGCCCAAGATACTGCTAAAGCTAGCCTTAATACTGCTAACGCAGGGCATGCATTTTAGTGATGGGAATTCCGGCTCTTTTTAGAGAGCCGGTTCTTTTGGCTCAGCTCACCGAAAAGAGCCGGCTCTTTCGGCTCCCAAGTGGCTCCTCAGATTTTCTGTTGCGTAGAGTTCATTTATAACCAAAATAATGCTAAACTATATGTAAAATAATTTACTAATGTAAAAAAAAGCAATATTTCAAATGTTTATCATTTCTATGGATTTAATAACTGAACACTTTAAGAAATCTCCACTGTCCGACTGCTGGCGCTCATTTTCTCACCATCTTCGTCGCACTCTCCTCTCTCTCTCTCCTTTTTCCTCCTCCTCATTCCCTCTTGTCTCCCTCCACCCGCATGCGCTCTGCTGTGTGTCTGTCTGAGTCTGATCCTCCCTCTTCCCCGCCCCTACTGCTCTGTGTGTGGACAGTCTGGACACACAGTTACACATGTTGACCAATCGCCTGTAGCTTTCACCAAGGCAGGGGGGAGGGGAGGGGACGGCTCCCAATGACGAGCCGGCTCCCGTCGTTCACTTCAAAGAGTCGGCTCTTAGAGCCGGTTCGTTCGCTACCGACACATCACTAATGCATTTGACCCTCTTCACACGCTTCCACACCACACCTCCAATTACTCACGCTGAACAACCAATAACCCCCCACACCCTTCCCCTACCCCCGTTCTCATGCATTGAAAAGTTCAAAAGTTAGCAGCCCTGGCTAATGCCAGGTCTTGCTACTAGTCTGAGGTAATGATAATACTAGCCCAAGCTATTGCCAAAGCTTGCCAAAGTTACTGCTAATGCTAGAGCAAACTACTGCCAATGTTAGCCTGAGCTACTGACACCCATTTTGGACGAGTGGAAAGCTACTAAGAAGGATCTACTGGGAATATCCAGACTATTTTGAATGCCAGTTAGATCCATAGCTTGTGGTCCTTGTCATTGTGATTACCACTTTGTTCCCCGCTCATCCACTCCTGCACCACATCGTGCTCCAGAGCTTTTGGGTTATTGTGTAAAGTTTAGTATGCTATTGAGTCCTCAACTAAACCATTTTCTAGTGAACCTTTAGAACATTATTTTCATCACTACCAAACCTAAAATACCCGTATATTTTAAATATTAGATTATCTCAATTTCAAAGTTTAAGGTTAAAAACAGTGTCAGATATAGGGAACTGGACCCAAAAGCAAGGCTCGAGAACGAGGAGGTAAAAAGCAAATGACCTTTATTAAAGCAGAGGTCAAAAGCAAGTTAAAAAAAATCCAACAAACAAATCCAAGTAAGCTGGCAAAAGGGCAGAGTAACTGAAAGGAGAACAGAGCGAGGTTAAATACAAGTGAGCACAGCTGGGATGAATCTGGTTAACGAAGGACAGGAAGTGACACAGGGGAGAGAGGAGGATGTCAAAGTAAGACAGGAAACAAAGAACTGGGCTCTTGGCAAGGTGTGACAAACAGTGTGCACATCTTTAATGAACATTATCATTTTCAAAAATGTTATTTTATCTTAACATTTTCTTTACTTTGTCAGAAAGTGTTATTTGTGAATAATCATTTACTGCAGCATCAGAAATCATTAAGCTGTCTGCTGAACTCTCAGAGAGCTTAGAGTACCAGCTTTGCTAATCAGCTAATTATTAATTAAATACGGTCATAAAAACTTCCTGTCTTCTCTCATCAGGCAAATTCGTACTATGTGAAGCCCAGAGTGACCGACCACCAGTTTGGCATCAAGCATTATGCCGGAGAGGTGATTAACTATGCATGTACACACACACACACACACACACACACACACACACACACACACACACACACACACACACACACACACACACACACACAAGCCCTTTTCTCTTCTCGAACTAAATGCTCTGGGAAGTGAGGTAATTGCTGGATGAGAAGATGGATCTTCTTTGCCAAAATCTTCTGCAGGATTTTAATGCATCTTTTTTCATGAGTCAGGAGAAACCTATTCTCCTTCCTTTCCTCACACACGGATTTACTCCTGAAGGGAAGAGCAGGAAGACGATGAGGGCAGAAGGGCAAACACAGAGACTGAATAGGGAAAGGGGTGTGTGGGATCTGGTGCTGGTCCAGGAAGATTCGGCTTCATAAGGAATGACTGTGATTCCTGTCTGAGACAAGGCCTCCTCAGTGTGAACGCTGCAGCTCAGTCACAAGCCTGGTAGAGATAGTAATGGTAATGACCCGGATCAGAGATGACAGACCGTTGTTTCCTTTCTTCAGCCTGAATCTGGGGCATTTAGTCGAAAAGGGTGTCTTGTTTATTCTGTTCCTCACCTTTGTTTTCATTTGTAACAGGCATGTAAAAATGAAACTCTGTGCATAAAACTGATTTCTGCACCAGACTGTTTGTAATTCACCTTCAGAATCATGTTTGTGTAGATATTGGTGCAAACTTGTAAACTGTATCGCACCAATGCTGCTGTGGATTCATTAACAGCAGCAGAATGAGTGCTCCTGAGACCTAAATACGTGTTTGATCAAGTTCAGAACTCACGGAGCCTCCGGGCATTGTGAATGCACACTATTGTAAAACTCACGTGTAAACGGATGATTTTGCACACAGTTATATTTTGGTGCAAAATTGAGAGAGTACACACACATTCTAAGAGTGTAACTGTGGATGAGTGTGAGCTAAGAATGTTGTTACTCAACACAACAGGTGACGGCTGCAGCGCAGTCGTGTTCCGCTGTGCTCGATCAGACCCCGGGGTGGTTTTTATTTTTTATGCACTTGCAGTAAATCACTCCTGTCGTGTGTGTGAACGTGTGAGACTGACGGATTGAAGATAAATGCTTTTTTCTAAATGAATCACATCTAAATTAAATTTCTGCAGAATGACATTAAACTTCTAGGAATTGAAATAATTGTTTTTTTGTGTTTTCTTTGCAAAGATCAACAATCGACCTCAACACCAAATGAATGTTTTGTTCCTTTTCTTTACAATTAAAAGTAAACTATTTGCTAGTTTTCGCTTATTTTTTAATATTCCAGTTACTGACTTTTATTTGTTTGGTTATTTTCTGTAGCAGAATTTGAATTATTTTAAAGTTTACAAATAAACGTTTTCATTTATCTTCTATACGTCATAGAAGATGTTTATTCCACACGCAGTCAGGTCTCACTGGTGTTTTCTTAAACCGGTTCAGGTGTTGTATGATGTGCGAGGAATCCTGGAGAAGAACAGAGACACCTTCAGAGATGACATCTTATTTATTCTCAAAGACAGCAGGTGAGCACTTGTCCTTTCTGTTCTGTATGCCATGTCTGTACGATACGAATGCTTTCCACGATCATCGGTCCTCAGGCTTGACTTCATCTACGACCTGTTTGAGCGCGTGGGCAGCAGAAGTGGAGACGAGACTCTAAAGATGGGCACCGCTCGACGCAAACCAACCGTCAGCTCTCAGTTTAGGGTAAGGCTGAAACTCTTGTGACTCTAAAAACATGTTTCTTTAATGATTTTCTCATCACACTCACAGCAAATTATTCCCCTGTCCACATTATGAGTTGACGATGGAGGGAAAATGTGGTTGTGAGCTGGGCCGTGGGTGGAGGAGGGGATTGAGAGAAGATCTTAGCCCAACATGTCCTAAATGCAGAGTGGAGAGAACAAGCAGGGGAGGATTTGGCGCTCTGCCCTGGCACACAGATCCAAAAAGTCAGGGGATTATATGGCTGGGCAGAGAGGGGGCCAACCAGGGGCCAATCACATTCAGCGCTGCCAGGCCGGGCCTTTCTGGAGACAGACTGTCTGAAATAGACAGAAAAACGAGGCTGAAAAAGTTCAGGGGTCTTCAACAGTGTTTGTACGTCTCATATGTGCCCAGTTCAAATAAATGTTTCATATTTTGGCTGAATTTTCTACATTTTTAGGTGTTTAACGAAACAGTATTATTAGAAATCAGTCTTTGCAGTGAAATTTTATGAACGCTTTGTTTCTTTATAAAAAGACTATTAATATGATGGCAGAATCCTCCTGTGGGGGTGTTTTCTCTTACACTGCGAAAAATACATTTTCAAGAAAGTAAGAAAAGTCTTGTTTCTAAACAATATATCTTATTTTTAGTCTAAAGAGAAAACACTTATCAGCAAAAAAAATGCCACTAATGAATAAAATATGGCAAATATTCATGCATGTTCTGCATATGATTAAATCTTCTTGTTATAAGTTAAAGAAAATCCGCCGATGGTGTAAGCAAAGGTTGCTAGACTAGAATTCTTAAAATTAGAAAAAATGGATATAATGTTTGTTTGATTTATTTATTTATTCATTCATTCGTTTGTTTTATTAGAGGTGTGGATTACTCGTTTAATCAGTACTTTTGCAGTGGTCTCTTGTAGAAATGAATGCCTTGCAGGCAGAACTCAGGGCACAAAAATGCCCACAAACCCCGGTCCAGCAGGGCAACATCTGCAACTAGAGCCCTTCACTGAAGCCCTAGGCCCTCGGGTCGGCTCGGGTCGGCCCGGCCCGACGGCCCTCGGGCCGGGCTTCGGGCCAATGACTGTGTAATTACCTCGGACATGGGCCGGGCGCCTTTATTTTTAATCGAATTCATTAAAAAAAATTGAAACACTAAATCACTCAAGAAAAGATTCCCATCTGAACATCTGAGCTGGACACTGCTCAGCGCAGCTCGCTGTCAGCGTATACTACATAAGGTCCACAGCAAGCTGAAGATGTGGAGAGGGGCTTGGAGCGCATCGCAGAACCAGAGCGCATGCGGGAAGGTTCCTCCGACTGAAGCGAGCGTTTTCCAAACCCTGTCTTTCAGAGAGACTTGTCACTTAGAAAATGTTCCCCGATTATGAAACTTTGGCTGAATAGCGCTTGTTCCTGTCTCCAATGTGGCGACACATCCAGGAGCCGTCTGAGGAGAAGCCCAGAATCTAACATCCTTCAGCTCAGAAAGCGCATATGATTACGCACAAGCGTGACACGTCAACCCGGTCTCACAGTAAGACCGGGTTGGAACTGTTCAGGTTTACGCAGACAATCTTTACATTTAGAATTAGCATACAGATGTAAAATTAATGCAGTAAAATATAAAGCATTTTATTTAAATATCCATTCATTATTTTACAAGCACAGAGAGCCGCATCAGATGGATGGAAGTGTCATGGCTCGAGGTAAGTGCCTAACCCAAGACATGCAGAATCATCACACAAGTCCAAAAAATAAAGTAAAATGTCTTTATTATAAACGGAACTAAGAACTGCTACAGGGAAGTCCTGTGCTGAGGAGCCAAGACGGCTCGAGTCTTTGAGGTGTCGGTGCTGAGAGGAAGTGTAGCCGGGAAGGACGCTGAGCAGAGGATGAGAGATGTCGTAGAGTGAGGCAGCAGAGGGAAATCCGAGCCGGAAACGTCGGAGGAGGACGGGACGTGTAGAATAATCCAGAATTGGAGACAGCGAGGGTGAGATGATGATGAGGTGATCCTGAGCGAGGCAAACAAGTATAAGGGAATATCCAAATCCAAATCCGAAACTACGATCCAAGGTCAATAATCCAAACACGAGTTAAACAGGTTTCAAGGTTCAAGGTCGAGTGGCTGGTGCTACCTGAACTGGTACAATCATCCGGCGAAATGAAGTGTCTCCGTCCTCCTTTTAAACCTGCGTTCCTGATTAGGGAATCGTCTGCAGCTGTAGTTCCCTCTGCTCCCCACCTGCGGAGAATGAACTCAGGTTCTGGTGAGAGGAGATGATGGAACTCACCTCTGCTCAGGGACATGACAGTGCCCCCCCCTCAACGGACGCCCCCTGGCGTCCCAGCACGGGATCTGGAGGCCTCGAAGTCGGAGATTAGAGAGGGATCCTCGATGTAGGAACGGGGAACCCAGGAACGTTCCTCCGGACCATATCCCTCCCAGTCCACGAGATACTGGAAACCCCGACCACGGGGGCGGGAGTCGAGGATGCGCCGAACCTTGTACACCAGTCCCCCTCTGTAGAGCCGAGCAGGAGGAGGCGGAGCCGGGGCTGGGCACAGAGGGCTGGAAACGACGGGCTTCACCAGGGAGATGTGGAACACAGGATGGATCCGGAGCGACGAAGGAAGCTCCAAACGCACGGTCGTCGGGCTAGGAACCGCCAATACTCTGAAGGGACCAAGGAACCTTGGAGAGAACTTCCTAGAGGTAGCCTTCAGCGGTACATCCCTGGAAGACAACCAGACCCTTTGACCAGGAGAGTAAGTGGGAGCTGGGCGGCGGTGTCGGTCAGCCAGTCGCTGGTTCCTCTCCGCGGTCCGTTGAAGGGCCGATCTCGTGGCGACCCAGGTGCGACGGGCCCGACGAAGGAACTGAGGAGCGGTGAGGGTGGTCTCTGCCTGAAGGGGGAACAGAGAGGGCTGATACCCGAGGGAGGATTCGAAGGGAGACTGACCTGTGGCGGAGGAGACATGGCTATTATGGGCATACTCGACCCAAGCCAAATGCTCGCTCCAGGTGGACGGGCTGGTGGCACAGACGCAGCGAAGCATAGCGCCCAGTTCCTGGTTCATCCGCTCGCATTGTCCATTGGTCTGCGGATGAAACCCCGAGGTCAGGGCCACCTGGGCACCCAAGGCAGTGGCGAATTCCTTCCAGACGCGGGATGCGAACTGGGGACCACGGTCAGAGAGGATCTCTGTTGGGATTCCGTGCAGACGAAAAACATGTTTTATTAACAACTGGGCCGTAACGGCAGAGGTAGGGAGGGCCTTTAACGGCACCAGATGACAGGCTTTGGAGAACCTGTCCACCACAGTCAAAATAACAGTAAAACCACGCGAAGGTGGCAAACCACAAACAAAGTCCAAGGCGATATGGGACCAAGGACGGGACGGTACTGGTAGAGGACAGAGCAGACCTGCAGGAGGCTGGTTAGAGCCCTTTTGCTGAGCACAGACATGGCAGGCCGACACATACTCCTTCACGTCTTTGTAGAGGGAGGACCACCAGAAAGATCGCCTGATCAGAGCCACTGTGCGTCCCACTCCGGGGTGGATGGAAAATCTCCCGGTGTGAGCCCAGTGGATAACTTTTCCCCGTAATCCTTGGGGAACAAACAGTTTGTTAGAGGGTCCGTTACCTGGCCCGGGATCAGTCTTAAGGGCCTCCAGGACCTGGTCTCTTATGGGCCAGGTTACTCCTGCGACAATGCAGGAGGAAGGCAGAATGGTGCAAGGAGCCGTCTCATCCTCTGCAGCATACTGTCGGGACAGGGCGTCAGGCTTCACGTTCTTAGACCCCGGTCTATAGGATAGAACAAAATTAAAACGGGAGAAGAACAAAGACCACCTGTACTGTCGAGGATTTAGTCTTTTTGCCTCCTTTAGATAGATCAGGTTTTTATGATCAGTCCAAATGATGAAAGGTAGTTCAGCTCCCTCCAGCCAATGTCTCCACTCTTCTAAAGCCAGTTTTACAGCCAGTAACTCCCTGTCCCCAACGTCATACCTGCTCTCAGTGGGTGTTAAGCGCCGAGAGTAGAAGGCACACGGATGGAGTTTGTGGTCCTCCGACGATACCTGAGAGAGCACTGCCCCGACCCCGGTGTCCGAGGCGTCCACCTCCACGGTGAATTGCCGCTTGGGGTCTGGTCTAGAGAGGACGGGAGCCTCCGTGAACTTCTTCTTAAGTGTCCGAAATGCGGCTTCTGCTTCTGGAGTCCAAGAAAAGGGCTTGACAACAGAGGTTAGGGCTGTCAAAGGGGCTGCGGTCTGGCTATAATTGCGGATAAACCGTCTGTAAAAGTTTGCAAAGCCCAGGAACCGCTGCAGCTGTTTCCTGGTGGTAGGGGTAGGCCACTCCGTTACAGCTTGGACCTTATCAGGATCCGCCCTCAATCGTCCACTCTCTAAAACAAATCCAAGAAACTTAACAACAGACACATGAAACTCACATTTCTCAGCTTTCACAAAAAGTCTGTTCTCCAACAGCCGTTGGAGAACCAACCGAACGTGTCTTTTGTGTTGGGCCAAGGACCTAGAGAAAATCAAAATATCGTCAAGATATACAGTCACAAAGTCATTTATGTAGTCCCCCAACACAGAGTTCACAAGTCTCTGAAACACAGCTGGAGCATTGGTGAGACCAAAAGGCATCACTAAATATTCAAAGTGCCCCAGAGGTGTCTTAAACGCAGTCTTCCATTGGTCACCTTGGCGCACCTTGACCAAATGATATGCGTTGCGGAGATCCAACCGCGTAAAAACGGTGGCATCCTGCACAGGTTCAAAGGTAGACAAAAGCAGAGGAAGCGGGTACTTGTCCTTTACCGTTATTTGGTTTAAACCCCTGTAGTCTATGCAAGGGCGGAGCGAGCCATCCTTCTTGGCCACGAAGAAAAAACCAGCTCCCAGAGGCGAGGTGGATGGCCTGATAATGCCATTGGTCAAGGCCTCGTGGATGTACTGTCTCATACTGTCCTGTTCAGGCTTGGACAGACTGTAGAGGCGGCTGGTTGGGAGCGGAGCTCCTGGCAACAGGTCGATGCCAATATCAAACGGACGGTGAGGTGGTAACGTGGCTGCTTTATCTCTGCTAAACACCTGCTGTAAATCATGGTACTCACTAGGTACCTGGGTGAGATCTGGCGGCTCCCTAATAGTCCTTTCAGAGTCCTTAGATCCAGCTGCAGCAGAGGTTAAACAGGTTAGAAGACACTCTGGACTCCAGGTCTCGACACGGTTAGACCTCCAGTCCAGACATGGGTTGTGTTCCTTAAGCCAGGAAAGGCCTAGAACTATTTGGTTCTGCGGAGAGGGAAACACAAACAGTGAGGTTGTCTCTGTGTGGTTACCTGAGACCTGGAGCTGGAGTGGTTCAGTTCGGAGAGTGATGGTGGACAGAGACCTCCCGTCTAGGGAGGACACAGTTAATGGTTCCAGCAGTGGAACTGTAGACAGACCCCACTTGCGGACCAGTTGCGGGTCCACCAATGACTGTTCACATCCAGAGTCCACAAGAGCAGTCGTCTGGTAGCGACGACCGTTAACAGTCAATGCACATTCTATAAGGAAACGGGAGGTTTCTTTACCTGTCTGACTGCCCACCAGGACTCCCGGAACTACTGGTGGGCACGCCCTTTTGACGCCGCAGGGCAGGATTGCACCATGTGTCCTGGTTTACCACAGTAAAGGCACAGCCCCTTGCTGAAACGATGATGGCGTTCTTCCGGGGTGAGATGGGTACGTCCCACCTGCATAGGCTCCTCGGAGGCATCCAGAGGAGGAGACCTATAGGATGGGCGAGGTGCTGATGGTGGTGACAGATCCCTGGAAGATGTCTTCAGAAGCTCCCGATGTCTCTTGTCGATGGAGATGCATAAGGTGATCAACCCGTCCAGAGTTGGGGGTTCGGGGCAAAGAGCCAGCTGGTTCTTAACCCTGTCGTTTAAAGCCTCGATGAATGCTGCTTTGAGAGCTTCATCCCCCCATGATGTCATCGCAGCCAAAGTCCTGAATTCCAGAGACATGTCAACCACTGACTTCCTTCCCTGCGAGAGGCGCAAAAGTCTCTTCCTGATGTCAGTGGTGGTCTCGGAACTGCAAAAAGTGAGTTTAAACTCCTCCAGAAAATCAGAGTAGGAACCAGACAGAAAATCGGAATTTCTACTCTTAGCCTCTGCCCACCTAAGTGCTTTTCCTCTAAGAAGTCCAATAATAAAAGAAATCTTCATAGAGTCAGTAGGAAAAGACTTGGGGGATTCTTCAAACGCTAGGCGGCACTGCAGTAAAAATCCAAAACAATCCTCGAACTCACCGGAAAAAGTCGGGCATTGCCGAGGAGGAGCCGAACGGCAGTGGGTGATTTCCGGAAGACAGCGCGCTTCCTGTCCGGGTGAAACCACTCCTCCAGAGGCGTGGGCGTGTAGTGCTGTTCCATACTCCGGAGCGGCGGCTGGCGCTGGAGCGAGGACGGAAGAGGAGAGTTGTTCCTGGAGCTGCTGCAGTACGGTCTCTAAACGTTGGTAACGTTGGTTGGAGATGGTGATCTGCTCCACGAGGACGGGGAGTGTCTGCTCCTGTTGAGACATCCGGGTAGCCAGATCCGCGAGTGCTGATTCCGCTGGGTTAGCTACGTGGCCGGATGATTCTGTCATGGCTCGAGGTAAGTGCCTAACCCAAGACATGCAGAATCATCACACAAGTCCAAAAAATAAAGTAAAATGTCTTTATTATAAACGGAACTAAGAACTGCTACAGGGAAGTCCTGTGCTGAGGAGCCAAGACGGCTCGAGTCTTTGAGGTGTCGGTGCTGAGAGGAAGTGTAGCCGGGAAGGACGCTGAGCAGAGGATGAGAGATGTCGTAGAGTGAGGCAGCAGAGGGAAATCCGAGCCGGAAACGTCGGAGGAGGACGGGACGTGTAGAATAATCCAGAATTGGAGACAGCGAGGGTGAGATGATGATGAGGTGATCCTGAGCGAGGCAAACAAGTATAAGGGAATATCCAAATCCAAATCCGAAACTACGATCCAAGGTCAATAATCCAAACACGAGTTAAACAGGTTTCAAGGTTCAAGGTCGAGTGGCTGGTGCTACCTGAACTGGTACAATCATCCGGCGAAATGAAGTGTCTCCGTCCTCCTTTTAAACCTGCGTTCCTGATTAGGGAATCGTCTGCAGCTGTAGTTCCCTCTGCTCCCCACCTGCGGAGAATGAACTCAGGTTCTGGTGAGAGGAGATGATGGAACTCACCTCTGCTCAGGGACATGGCAGGAAGAGCCGCATGCGGCTCCAGAGCCACGGGTTGCCGACCCCTGACTGAAACGCAGCAGTAGAGCCCTGCGCGGGACTGTTTTCTTCATCCCGCTCCCGCTGAATTTCTGACAATTACCGCCTGCGACTGCAACGTGTGTGTTACACTCCCGCCCGCACCCGTAGCGTGCATGTCTACTCCCGCCCGCAACCGCAAAATTCGGAGAAATTATTACCTCACAATAAAAGAGATGTATTGAGTTTGCGTCCTCTCTGGTCCTGGAGAAAACATGTCATTTTATAGGCTATACCAGGGGTCGGCAACCCGCGGCTCTTCCATCCATCTGATGCGGCTCTCTGTGCTTGTAAAATAATGAATGGATATTTAAATAAAATACACGTCTTTTAACACATTGGTCAGGATTGACGCACTTTGTTTTCATTTAGTTGGTTAAAAAAAAGTCGGGCTCGGGTCGGGCCAGAGAATCCTGATAAACTTTTCGGACCAGGTCGGGCTGGGGCTCCACCCCCTCGGGCCGGGCCGGACACGAGCTCAGATTTTAGGCCCGTGCAGGGCTCTTTGACTGCACCATCAGAGCTGAACTTCACACGGGAGGATTTGGAGTCTTATTTCCGGCTATTTAGACATCTAGCCTTGGGTTGGGTAGAAGCAATGCAACTCTACCACTGACCCTGTTTTCTCTGGGACATGGATGTTTTATCTCCTCAAACAACAAGACTGAAGCAGCTTTAGCCATGTGTTTGAGTTGCCAGCGGTTAGCTTCTGTTGGAAGAGACATTCTCTGCTGATTCTGGAAGCTAAAACAACAACAGCCTTCCATGTTGTGAGTCAATATGGATAAGTCAAATTCACAGTGTGACGTAGATCTGTCAGGCTTTTCAAATCCTAGAGTTTCACCGTCTATTTTCTATCAGAAGCTAATGCAGGAGGTAGGTGTAGGAGACTGCTTTCATGTTCCGCCTGTATTAAAAACTCAGCGTGACTGATTATAATCAGAAGTAATCATTTAAAATGTTTTTCAGTCAACTACACCTTTAAGATAATTATCTAAAAACAACTGTCTTGAGAATTACTTTTTGCAGTGTAGACTAAAGAAGGAGATAAAACAATGAAAACTTAACCTAACAAATCATCTAAAAATAAATATTTTTGCTCAAAGAAATGGGGAAAAAACTGAAAGGATCATTGGAAAGAAGACCTAAATAGCTGCTGCTGCTGCTAAAAATATTTCATCTAAGTAGCCTAAGTACTCCTGCCCTTGATGTCTATCACATTTACAACACTGCACACATTCTGCTCTGCAAGTCGACTTCTTTTTAAATCTGAGTAAAATCTAATTAACTGAGTTGGATTTTGCTGATCTTTAACAGTTTTCACCTGATGTCTTTTAGGACTCTCTTCATTCCCTCATGGCCACATTGAGTGCCTCCAACCCTTTTTTTGTGCGCTGCATCAAACCAAACATGGACAAGGTAAGTCATGCAAATTTAATTGCATGAAGAAAAAAAGGGTCTGAACTCTTGCCAGGTCTTGTCAAGGTCACGTGAGAAATTAAGCCTCCTTGGTGCTAATTATAGCTCCCATTACTCAGAGATAATTGTGTTTCTCTTCTCATACGACTCCAACTACTAAGTAAAGTTTAATAATCCACAAGTAAATATAGATTTTTCTTTATTTAAAACTGTAGATTGTTAATCCCCCCCCCCCCCCCCCCCCACACACACACACACACACTGGTGCAAAGACTCTCATGCATCCCCACATAAAAGAATTGCATGCAAACACATTCCTGCCACTGCAGCTTCGTTGCCAGAGGTCAGAGGTCGCTGCTGGCTGCTCCAGCTGCGGTGGACGCTCCGCTGATCAGGCTGCATCAGTGGAATGTCGAGATAAGACCGCAGTGTTTTATTTGTGGTGAAGTAAGTACGGCGTGTATTTACAGGGTCTCTGTTACATAGCTCCCATTGTCTTTGCCTCGCGTTTGCTTATCCTGAAGGTCAGGATGGAACGAGCAGCAGATCTGAATCCTTCAGTCCCACAGGAGGACGTGCGCCATTCTCCAACACGCATGCAAATTCACGCAGACCCACGAATGGACGGAGTGTGTTTGTGTCATTTACATGCGCCTGATTTTCTGGAAATTAATGCCACTCAGAAAAGTTTTCACCCAGAGGAATGTTCAGAGCTCAAATAGCTTTGCGTTTATTCACAAGCATGGGCACACACGAGAGCCCAGGTTTCCGTGCTTAGGAGCGTTAGTGTGTAATTAGAGCGACACATAGGAGAATGCCGCGGTGTTGTGTGAGGCTTGTCCAACTCTGTTCGCCCTCCATTTGACAAGCAGCCCTCATGTGGACCTGAGCGGCAGACATCACAGATCCCATCTGATAAGAACGCCCAAAGATTATCGGCAACAACGCAGCTGAGGATTCCAGGAATAAAAAAAACAAAGGCCGCCCAGGCTGCTGGTGTCTTGTCTAACACTGCTCAGGTTTCCCCCGGATGGTGTTTGTTTTTCCTTATAGTAACCCGATTGTTAATGTAAAATGATAGAGTCCTTTGTGGTAATTTACGTTTTTTTTTAGTTCAAGTTGACTCAGCAGTTTAGGTGAGTTTGAGTAGATGTGTCTGCCGTCTCATAACATCTGCTGACTGCAGCGATGGACATTATAATTCAGAGTAATCACTCTTGCGCTAAAATACCAGCTGTGCTCTTTTAATTCCCGCTCTCCTCAGAATAAAATGTTAATTTGTCACCAACAGAAGGCCACTCAGTTTGACCCCGATGTCGTCCTGAACCAGCTGAGATATTCCGGGATGCTGGAAACCGTAAAGATTCGCAAGGCCGGATTCCCAGTCCGCAGAACCTTTAAGGACTTCTTCAGCAGGTCAGGATATTCATATTGAAAGGGAACATATTATGCAAAACTCTCTGTTTGCATCCTTTTTGTGCTGCTATGTGGGTCTCTATTGCCTCTATAGATACTCCAAATGTAAATAAATACCCCTGTCCATCCATCTGGTTTTAGGGAACATGTCCCTAAAGCTGTTTTTATAGGACCGTAGCGTTTGCAAAACGGGATTTGCCGCGGCTCCCTGGGGAGGATTTTGGCATGTATAGTAGCAAAGCTGAAGCTAGAATAAACTGCCATCAGGCACCTCTCCAACCAAGATGGGATAAAGGGAGGTCGCTGCCCCCCCCCCCCCCCCTGCATGTGACGTACAGGGTCGCGCATTCAGCGTCAAACGGAAGACACATCAGACTGATGAAATTTCTTTTTCAGGACCTTTAGCTTTGATGTGACCTGCTTTTTGTCCCGCTTGACGTCCCGCTCAGCCAGTGCTTTCACCACTCTGTCGAACAGCTGGCTGTCTCTCACCGTCCCCGTTAAAAGGCGACTAATCTGTTCGTCCGCTCGCACGGCCAAAAGCTCCATGGTCTCCGCGTCCGTCCAGTTTGCCATGTTGTAGGGTTGAAAGATACTAGTGAGAGGCCATGTTTATCTGTGTTTGTATCCCTCCCGGCCGGCACTCGGCGCGCAGTATACCCCACTAACGTGACCACCCTCTTTTGCGGGGGGGCCTCCCACAGTCGCTCCAAAGGGATTAGCGGGGCTGACACACGTTTATCCGTCAGAGGCGAGGGGCTCATGCAGCAATATTACCACGAGGCTAAGCGCATTAGAATCGAGTTTTATCACCTTTCCCCTTTGCTCCTTGCTGCATTTACGAGACCCACAAATTCGGATTTATCACTCTGGCATGATGCAATGGTCTGTCTTATAAAAGAGGCTTTAAAGAAGCTGTTTGAAAAAAAATTCCTGTTTGTGACATCACAAATGGGGAATTTAGCATAAAATCATCACTCACCTCTCTACTGGCTCTACTCCAAGTCCCTCCCACATGAGAGCTCATCAGCTTGTAGCAGCCAGTTAGGGAAGTGGTGGGCGTGGCCAACTCCAGCAGAATTTTTTAATGTGACAGAGCCCTGAAATGGCTCATTCTGGAAGGTACTGTCAAGAGTATACTACTGAAATTGCTTCATGTGAGAAGGATTTATGACACAGAACTTCATTAACATGTTTTGTATCAACCATTGAATTATTATAATTTATTTATTTTTATTCTATAACATGTCCCCTTTTAAGACAAAAATATGCTGCTACAATCTTTCTCCCTGGACCCTCGTGAGTCAAAAACAACCCTTGTCGTAAAAAATGAAAAATGTAGGTTTTTGCATAAGACTTGGTTTTATTGACTAATTTCTATGGTTTATCGTAGTTTTATTCAATATTTATACCTGTAGCTGGGATTTGTTCAAGAACAAGTTCAGTCATATTTGGATTTCTGATTTATCCTTAAGATTTTATTTCTTTTCCCAGTTTTTATTTGGAAAAACCCAAACTGTTGCCAAAAAATGCATAAAACGCCAGAAAAATGCACACCCGCATTGAATTAGCTGCTGTTCCTAAACTCTTTGGGAGTACTTGCAAATATGTTGTCACTTTGTAAAGCAGTCAAATTCACTGTAACTATTTGTTAGGGATTTTCTCAATCATCTAATACCTGCAGTCGAAGAGAAAAGAGAGACAATTAACCACATGTTTACAGTATTGCAATCGGGGCAGATCTGCTCACAAAATGAGACTCACGAAACTGCGCGGAGATGCTGCCCTGAGAGCTTTATTTATACAAGAGCAGAGAGATAGGACAGTCTGTGTGTGTGTGTGCGTGTGTGCGTGTGTGTGTGTGTGTGTGTGTGTGTGTGTGTGTGTGTGTGTGTGTGTGTGTGTGTGTGTGTGTGTGTGTGTGTGTGTGTGTGTGTGTGTGTGGGAGTGAGTAAGGAAGAAGTCACAGTGTCTGAGTTGTAAGGAAGTTACAAGATGAGCAAAAGTAACATATCTGGGGAATGAAAAATGTAATCATAATAATACAACATTACATTTCTATAACAATATTATATAGTTTAAAAGTTGGAATACATGAATCAATAGATTAGATTTAACCAGAGATGGGACATCAACACGTCAACCCCATGTTATGATTTTGTTCTGCTCAGCAACTGAACAAGGATCATTCACTGTGAAACCACCTGGTTTAGTTGCTGAACCGAAGAAAAACACAGCATGGAGATGACGTGTTGATGCCAAAATTCCCATCTCTGGATTCAACTACATCGGTTTACACTGTTGCATTTAGAGACATAGAGGTATGGACTGGAAAATAACATGGTGCCATAGAATTACATTAACAATTTCCAGTTTGGAGCCACTATGGCCAAATGAGTAAAGCATTGGTTGTTTGAATCCATTCTAGTAGGGGCCGAGGCATCCCTGGGCAAGATGTCCATCCCCACCCACTTAGCCCTAAAATAAATAAATAAATAAATAAACTTTAGGGGGGAAAAAACGTTTTCCAGTTCACATATGATGATAGCACAACAATTGTCTGCTTTGGACATAATAATAATAATAATAATAATGCATTGAACTTATATAGCACTTTTCTAGACACCCAAAGGCGCTTTCACACACTCTCACCTTCACACACTGCTAGTGATGGTAAGCTACTTGTAGCCACAGCCGCCCTGGGGAGGTCTGACAGAGGCGAGGCTGCCATTTGGCTCCGTCGGCCCCTCTGACCACCACTAACACAGCCAAGTTGGGTGAAGTGTCTTGCCCAAGGACACGACAGCAGGATACCCCTGGCGGGAGCTGGAATCGAACCCATGACCCTCCAATCATGAGGCAACCCGCTCTACCACCTGAGCTACTGCTGCCCCATGTTTTTTTTTTTTAGGTTGTCTCCAAATAAATGGGTTAAAACATCTGAGGTGGTTTCTCAAACGTCTTTGTGGCCAATTATCAAGACTGAGTGGTCATCTTAAAAATAAATAGGATTTTTTTTTAAAGAACCGTTAAAGTTAGTAAATGTGGTGTTTTTTTGTTCCTGCAGGTACAAAATGATCCTGAGAAATAAAATCCACTTGGACGATGAGAAGCATCGCTGCTCAGAACTTCTCTCAATGCATGACAAAACCAAGAAAGAGTGGCAGCTGGGGAAGACAAAGGTGCAACACACACACACACACACTTGACCAGACTTGTTTTTGTCACTTTGGAGTGACTTGGAGCAGAGTCATGTCCGGGGTACGTTGAGTAACTATAAACAATACCTCAGCCCAGCCCAAAGCCTTCAATCTTCATCCTATCCTTTCCTTCAGCTGAGAAATAAAGAATTTAACTAGAAGATTTCTCACACAAGAGCCGGGTGGACCTTGAGGAGGATAGGAACACAGCTGGATGAACTCTGGAATGAGATAAAATGTCAGCTTGTTTGGGTGTTTTAAAAAAGATTGGCCCCCAAGAACACGAAATCTTTGCTTTTCAGCTTTTTCGCCGTCCTTGCAGAGCTCCACTTACAGTACAATCACTGGTTTGGACAAGACGAGCTGCGGAACTCTCATAACCTTGAGCTTTTTGATCAAACATTTCCCACAAAGTCAGGCTGTTGTTGTTCTGCGCACCACGACTGCTGTGACTCACGTTCCAGGGATTTTTGTTTCTGTGGTGAAACTGCTGCTCTCTTATCGGTGTTCCCTAAAAACCTCCAGTACTGAAACCCAGTGCTCAGAGCTTTTAGAGTAATCCTGGTTGGAGCTGGGTTGTTGGCCCCCTGGACGCTCACTGGGCTGTTCATTAAACAAACTCCGCTCCCAGTGAGAGAAGTGGGGGCAGAGGACGGCGCAGACGAGCTGCAGCTGTGCAGAGGCTGCAGACGAGTCACGTCTTAAAAGGGCTTCAGTACAAATCAGCTGAATCCACGTCCGTGTTGAGGCTCCTGTGGGGCCGAGATCCTCAGGTTGCTGTGAACAATCTTACATGTATGTAACTGGTGGGTGACCGCTAAATGTGCACATGCCAGTGTGTGTTACATGCTGGGAGAAAATGTTTGACCTCCGGCCGACTCGTACAGTAAAAAGACAAAGGAGAGAAAGAGTATAGGTGTCCGAGGGTGTGTGTGTGTGTGTGTGTGTGTGTGTGTGTGTGTGTGTGTGTGTGTGTGTGTGTGTGTGTGTGTGTGTGTGTGTGTGTGTGTGTGTGTGTGTGTGTGTGTGTGTGTGTGTGTGCGTGTGCGTTTCTGATGGCAGCACATTATTTTTGGGGTTGGGGTAATGTCGTGTGGGTTGTGGGAACGAAAGAGGCCGGGACCCAGAAGGGGGCTCTGTTTCCTTTGGTGTGTAATTATATATGCACTGATTGTGTACAGGGGAAGTTGTGTGGCCAGAATGAAGGGGCCTGGGTGATGTTTTGTGCACTGTGTGTGTGTGTGTGCGTGCGTGTGTGTGTGTGTTCGTGCGTGTGTGGGCCATTTGTTTTACAGATGAGGGAAGGATGTGGACGGAGAGGAAGCTTCCTCCTCTTGCCGACTTTACAGTGGCAGGCAGAGCTGCAGCTGTGGGGTTCTTTGATTCTCTGGATTCTGGTGGATTCACTGGAACATCTGGGTCACACACACACACGTACACACACACACTTACCCTTTTAGGAGAGTTTTGGAGGTTGCCTTTCATAATCGGACAAGAACCAACTGTTTTGGGATGTTATTTCAGCTTTTGAGGATGTTTCAATCCTAGAAAGCATTTCAAGCTCTGAACAAAGTTTCCAGGAGAGAGGGAAGGGTTAACTCAACTCTTTTCTCTTTCCTTCATAAAAGCAAGAAGAGGTGTGGCTTTCTTTCTGGACGCCAGCCACACTCCCTCCCCCTCACATCCCTTCATCCCTCCTCTCCCTGCCTTCTCTCCTCCCCTGTTCTCTCGGAGCCTCTGTAGCTGAGCACGTCACAGCAGCAGAAGGCTCAGGAAGCACGCTCAGATGAGATGAGGCTCTGCAGGAGCAGCAGTTACGCTGCAGTCTCAGTCTCAGTTTTCTCATCTGTTCTGTTCAGCAGGCGGGGAGAGTAGCTAGCCTGCTAGCCTCCGCCGCTCCACAGCTTCCTCTGCAGAGGCTGCAGGGAGCTGGCAGCAGTAAAGAGGGGCCCTTATCATCTCTGTGGGCCCTTTTTATTGAATTATTTTTTTACTGCCTTACCAAGAGGAGGAACTAACTCATTCTGCTTGCACTCCCCTCCTCATACTTCCCCCATTTCCTCTCCCTCTCTCGCTTCTTGCTGGCTGTGGTACTGCCCGGCACGCAGGTGTTCCTGAAAGAGGCTTTGGAGCAAAGGCTGGAGAAGGAGAGGGAAGAGGTGCGGCGCAGGGCTGGCATGGTGATCCGCGCCCACATCCTCAGCTATGTGGCAAGGTGAGTGTGTGTGTGTGTGTGTGTGTGTGTGTGTGTGTGTGTGTGTGTGTGTGTGTGTGTGTGTGTGTGTGTGTGTGTGTGTGTGTGTGTGTGTGTGTGTGTGTGTGTGTGTGTGTGTGTGTGTGTGTGTGCGTGTGTGTGTGTGTGTGTGGAGGGGAGGGGGTGGGTGGCTGAGTGGCAGCGACAGTTGTCAGTGTTTGTTTTGTGGTGAAGGTGTGCAGCTTGTGTGTATCCCTCGGGGGGAGGATTATGTGCTCTCGTGCATGACTTTACAGATTTATCTTTTTGTTTGTGTGATGGTGGCGGTGGCGGTGGGGTGCTTTTACGACACACACTGCAGGCGTCTATCGTCTCCGAATCACTGGTTGTCACTATACTAACGACTAAATCATCTTTGATAGTAAATTTCTTCAGATGAATTTCATTTTTAAGATTTTTGGAGCAAAGTTATGAGATCTTAATGAGTTACAACACTCCTTTTTCACTATTCTGAGGAAGCACTTGACTGGGAAAACTTTTTTTTTATATCTAAAAAGTTTCTTTTGCACTTCCACACTCTAAAAAAGAACTGTTGAACTTACTTAAAGTCATGTCCACTGGTTAAAGCTTCTATGGCAAATCTGCAAAACAAGCTAGCTTAAAACATTTTTCACGCCTCAACATTGTTCTAACATAGTTGACATGGCTATAAATATTTTGTGGAGATAAAAAATTAATATAGAACATTTTGTGGTTTTGTCATATTTGTCTACAAATCTCAGCTAATAACATGACTCTGAACCAACGATTGGACCATCCGGTTGTTGCTCTCACAAAACCACCTCCCTTCTGCATTTACCTGGGTCCTCCATTCATTACGCACTCGCATATTTAGCGACAGAACACCACTGGTGTAAGGAGGAGAAACAGCCGGCTGCTACCACTTCAACTTTATGTCACGTTGTAAGCCAGGAGGAGAATAGGACCCAAGATGCAGAACCAGGGAGACACGAGGCAAGAGTTGGAATAAATGTAAAAATCCTTTATTTAAGGAATAAATGTCCATGAAATCAAAAATATTTGAAGCACAAAAAACCTAGTAGCAAAAATCCTAGCGACCAAGAGGGGGAACGAGAACAACGCTGACACAACAATGGACCGACAAACACAGAAAGGCAGGACGGGGATTTATACTCAGGGCTTGGGTGATTAGGAGGATTGGGCACAGGTGATATTAATAACCAAGAGGAGGAGCAGAACAGGCCAGGTGAGGAAAGCCACCGTCGTCTTCCTCCGCTTATCCGGGTCCGGGTCGCTGAGGCAGCATCCCAACTAGGGAGCTCCAGACCGTCCTCTCCCCAGCCACCTCCATCAGTTCCTCCGGCAGGTGAGGAAAGCCCCGACTAAAACCTGTTAAACAAAGCTACTGAACTAAATAACTTAAAACACCGTAGAAATAAGACACTGGAGAGCTAAAGATAATAAAACTAATGACCTAGGAGTAATAGAACCAAAAACACTGGAAGACAGGGGAGGATGATGCCTAAAGGGAGAAACGAACTAGACAATCTACAATAACAGAAAACTAATGATAAGAAAAGTGACTGAGGGAAACCTGGAGAGAACCTGGAGGGGGCTCGGACAACAAAATACATTTTGACGTAGAAAACAGCGATCTCTTGTTCATGATGGTAATTTGCGTTCCCATATCGGGGGGGCTTCCAGATCATAGCCGACAGGAGGGAGGAGGAGAGTTCCATGACCATGTAAAGCTAGCTTGTTTGGCAAATTTGCCATTTCAGCTTTAAGTAAATTCACCCACAAGGAGCAAATAAAACTAATAATGGGTAAATGTTTATATTTATCAAAACCAGTTATCCTGTACTATCACTGTATGTGAAGACAATGAAACTACACAGTAAAAAATTAGATGTTGAATTCATTTAACCAAATTATAGTCCTTTTTAGAAGAAACACCATGCTGGCAAATCAGCGTAATACTGCCGTCTTATTAACGCGCCGTGGCAGCATGGCAGTGCAGACATTTCGCAACACTCTTTCCGCCAAGCTTGGTATTAATATTTTCGCGCCGCCGGACGTGTGAATGCACATTGTACCTCGGTGCAACAGAGGGACGTGTCATGATAACGTGGGGAGTTACTGCTGAGGATGCTAAGCTCCGGAAGCTTCTCTCCGTTGGAGCTGGAGCTCAGATCACCCGAGGCTGCACGGGGACTGTGGAGGACAGACACCTTTAGGAGTGGTTGTCAGAAAAGCCTAACAAGTGCGGCTTCGATCGCAATAATAAGCAAGTTATGTCCAAGATAAACGGAAGTCTGCGGCAGCACAGAGACCGCCCCCATACTTCTTTTATACTACCATCAGGGGCGGATTAAGGACTGAAGAACATCCGGGGCTTTACACACGCGCGCGCTCGCGCACACACGTGACACGCACTAGTCAACATCATATATATTTGTCTTGTACCACATAATTTTTAATCTGAAGCTACATATTAAGCATTTTCAGGGTAGAGTATTGTTCCTGTTAGTGTTTAGTGTGAGATGATATGAAATATTCCCTTTCTTTCTCCATCAACTTTACCTGATAGTAAGCTAACTTTAGGCAAACCAGCAGCACAACAAATATTTTCAAATAAGACTCACAAACCTGAGTCAGCACCAGTCTCATCAAAGCTGGGTTCTGTCGCTGTACTTTTGGTCTAAAAAACGTCCTTATGTCCATCTTTACATTTGTGTTTCAGGCAGAGACTGTAGAAGAAGCCGGCTGCTGAAGGGCTTCTTCTTCAGTGGTGGAGGCTCAGGCAGGCTGTATACAAACTACTGCCAGCTGCTCCCTCTCTGTTGGACTTTGGTACTGCATGTTACTTCCGCGATTTAGATCCGGGGCTTTCCTTGAAACATCCGGGGCTTCAGCCCAAGTAGCCGGGCCTAACGCCGCCCCTGACCGCCATCATGTAGTATTTTGTAAAAAGGACATGATTGTGCCACATTAACGCCACTTACAAACAACCTAAGGCTCCCTGATGGCGCCTCAGCGGTGCGGTAAATTTGCGGCATTGTTTTCTAAAAGAGGCTTTTGTGAACTAGTTCCACTAAACAGTTGCTTAAATGTAAAGAGTAATCTACATTCACTTAAGTATAACAATGTATTTTTCTTTAAGTTCAAGCAGTTAGGTTAGTGGAAGCAGTCAACATAACCCTAATCCTTTCTAGAGAATGCCAGATTTCACCATTAAGGCTCTAATTTGTTGCTCTCATCACTTTTTTCTCCCGTCTCTGCTTGCCAAACTCAACATTCATCATAGTTAAACATCTGCACAGGCAGATACCCATGGGCATTTGTTCTAGCTGTACTCCACCTGCATGCAGACACACATGCAGGCTACATACAGTCCTGTGAAAAGCTCGGTTGGAAGGCTATAATGGGACTGATGACAGCTTTCCGGTTGTGGGTTTCCTTCCCCTTGGAATTGTTCAGAACTTTGGGAAGTTCCCTACAGACACAAGTAAAGCTTTTGTGTTATTACATGTAACTGTATCTGTTCAGAAAGCAGACAAATTGGTGATTGCTGTGAAGGAAAAGCCAGAAGAGGGGTCAGGATAGAGTGTGTGTGTGTGGTCCGTGGAAGGTCAGGTCAGGTACGGTCCGTGTTTATGTGTCAGCAGCCTGACAAATATGTGTTTGACTTCCCGCCACCAGGAAACAATACAGACGAGTTCTGTCCAGCGTCGTCACCATCCAGAAGCACTACCGCGCTCACTTTTGGAGGAGGGCCTTCCTGCACCTGCGCTCGGCCGCCATCGTCCTGCAGAAGCACCTCAGAGGTCAGCTCGCCAGGTCCTTCCACCGCCAACTCCGGGAGGAGAAGCGGAAACGAGAGGAGGAGGAGAGGAAGAGGAGAGAGGAAGAGGAAAGGAGGCGATTAGAGGAGGAGGAGAGGAGGAGAATGGAGGAGAGGAAGCAACAGGAGGAGGAGGAGAGAAGGAAGAAGGAAGAGGAGGAGAAGCAGAGGCTGAAGGAAGAGGAGGAGCAGAGACTGGCAGCTATAGAGGAGAAAACCAGGTTAAATGTTGTGTTTTTGTTTAAATCAAACTTATTTTATGTTTTAAATTATTAATAAACCTTTTGTCTTCAGGAACTCTCTGGTGAACAGTGCTTGTCAAAAGGTAACTTCTTCATTTTCCGGCATCAGAGAGCATTTATGATGCAATTGTCTTAGTTTATGTTTGTCTGCCCAGCAGAAGCCGCTGACCCAAACCCCATCCTACAGCCACACCTCAGAAGAGGAGAACCGTCAAATGGAGGAGATCCTGCGTCTTGAGAGGGAGATCGAGCGCCTCCAGAAGCAGCAGGAGGATGGCGTGTCCCTCCTCGGCGATGTTTCCCATGAGGAGCTGCGCCAGATGAGGGACGCAGAGATCTACAGGCTGGAGAAAGAGGCTTCTCGTGTGGCCACTGAGTTCTTGGAGCTGTTGGACTTTGGTGGATTAGAGCCATCGCTGTCGAGCGAGGAGAACCTCCACGAGTCAAATGACAATACAGCTCCTCTAGCTGAGGAGGAGGTGGACGACGGTTTCCCCACAGAGGATGAGTGCGTTCCTTTACCTGACTTCCCTCCTCCTGCTGCAGTTCCTCTTGACAGGGAAGTTTTCAAAAGTGTTCCTCCTCCTCCACCTGCCTTTGCAGAAGGAGTAATGCTCTCCTCCTCCTCCATTGCATGCCCTGCACCAGCAGTTACCTCTAACGGACTGGATCACGCTCCAGCTCTAACAGACTTCCAAACCTCCCACCATCCTTCTCCTCCTCTACTAACTAACGGAGAGAGGGCATCGGATTTTGAGCCTGTAAAGGAAGCTCCATCACATTCAAACCTGCCAGATGCAGAGTCGGACTATGATCAGGAGGAGTTCGAGGAGGCTCATGGGAGCTCAGGGGCGAGCATTTTTGATGGCCACATCACAGACGAGGAGTTGCTGCGAGAATCATCCTGCACCCAAAACAGCCTGGACTCCTTCAGAGGCAGCTCAGACTCGGTGAGAGATGATCAAACATCATTGCTTGTGAATTATGCTGCAGAGTTGCACTCTTTAATTTTAAAGAGCAAGTTCACTGAGAAACCGTTTTTTTTTTTTACTTTGAAAATGGATCTCATGCACGCTAATTGGGAAAATAGTCTTCTACCCCTATTTCCTGCATTAGAAGAAGAAAATATTGTTTCTATAGCGCCTCTCAAGATAAAAATCACGAGGCGCTTCACAAAAACAAAAAATGTAAAAATATAAAAAAGCATTTAGAAAATGGTTAAAAATATATTCAAAATTTGCAAAAAAAAAATTGACAATTGTGATTAAAAAACAAAATGTTAAGAAAGAGAGAGAGTGAATAGGAAAGAGGGAAATCAGTGGATCCTGAGGAAGGTGGAATAGGTGGGGAGAGCAGAATAAAGAGAGAGTGGTGAAGAAGGTCATACAAAAGCCAGCTTGAACAAGTGAGTCTTCAGCTGTTTTTTAAAGGAGACCACTGAGTCCACTGATCTTAGGCTCAGGGGGAGAGAGTTCCAGAGTCTGGGGGCCACAGCAGCAAATGATCTGTCATTTGTCATCTGTCATTTTAGCCACTAGACGGCGAGAACACTCTGATTAGAAAAGCCTGACAATTGCGTGTTATAACGCCAAATTAGCATTTGTGGACTCATCTATCTTGGCTCACGACGGGGAAGGCTGTTGTTGATTTAGCATCCAGGAAAGAGCAGGGCGCTTCTCGGCTAGTAGAAGCTAACCGTTAGCAACGACAACATGTCAGAACTCCTTCAGGCTTTTGTTATTTGTGAAGATAAAACATCAACTTTGCAAAACAAACAGGCAGTGAAAGAGTTGCTCTTAAGCCACATTTATGCTTCTCCATCTGCGTCAGTGCGGAGACACGCAACACCATTATCCGTCCTTGCGTAGGGCTCCGGCAGGCACGCAAGTACGTACGGAGTCAAGCACACTTTTTTTAAACATACGTCGAACGAGACGGATTACGCGAGCTTGTGATTGGTCAGGAGGCCACTGTTGTTTACAGCACCGCCATTGCAAAGAGAGCCGAGGATAACTAGCGGCAGACACGGAGAAGCTTGAAGAATACCTCGCGAAAAAACTAAAAATATGAACGTTTCATTCTCCCGTGACTGGAGGAGTGAAAAGATGCGCAGCAAGCGTTTTATTTATGGACGGAAATGACAGGAAATGTGGGTTTAGAGGTGGGGAGCGCATGAAGAGGTGGGAGAATGAGAGACAAATATGTCCGTGTTAAAAGTCTCTTATATACACAAAAAACACAATATAAACTCACTATCTTGGACCGATACATGACAGGATACCACAGAACAGCGCTACGCCCTCTGTTGTCCTGCCGGGGAATTGCTTGGCTACACTCTCCAGGAGACGGAGAAGTATGAAAGCAAAACGCTTCCGTCAATCCGTGTGTGTCTGTCCCTCGCGGAGCTGACGGAGAAGCATGAACCAGGCTTAAGTCAATCAGATGGGAGATGCCAGAATATCATGAATATTAATGAGAAGATGCCAAATCCTGCCATTTTCTGCTCCCCACTCCTTCAGCTAACTTCTACTTCCTGAAACAAGAGCGCCAGAGCTTCACTTCCACAGAAAATGACTCATGAGGCATTCGTTTGTAGTAGAGACCACTGCTAATGTATTGAAAAAACAAGTGGACAACAGCTTTAAAATTCAAATGAGAAACTGCTTGGAGAAATATCTAATGTCGTCTGAAGGGACTTGGAGAAAAGGTCCTAAAATCGAATTAACTTGAACACAAGGTCACTGAAGGAGTTCTCATATCACCAGAAAAACAGTAAAAATGTGCTTAAAGTTTATTCTCTTGGCTCTGCTGATGAGCACATGCATCTGATCACAAATCCTGCAAGTCAAGCAGAAAGCTCAGACCTGTCAGATCAGCAAAATGTCAGAGGAGAAGAAAGATGCTGTTTGCAAACGAGCACATAAGCTAAAATGTTTAGTTTCAACAAAATTTAACCACTGCAACCACACATCTGTGCAGATGTTGCTCCAATAACCTGCTTTCTCTATTGCATCATAACCTTGTTTTATTTCAGTTCATTGACAGTGATGATGAAAACGACGGCTACGTGGACACAGATGAGGAGGTCTCTAACGGGAGAGTGAATCTGCTGAATGGCAGCGGGCCTCCATACTTCCATGGTTACCTCTACATGAAGAGTGAGTATTTTGAACCAAATCACAGCTCTGCAGGCATGCAGAGGATGAATGCACTAGACTACTGCTGCTGCAGATTATACAATAACTTTCACATTTTGTGCTTTTTAATCCAAAAGGTGCACACTTGTGTTATTCTGTTTTTCCATAACCCTTTTCCTGCTTGCACCGTTGCCCCTCTGTCAGGCGGCCTCATGATCCCATGGCGTCGTCGATGGTGCGTGCTCAAAGACGAGACATTCATGTGGTTCCGGGCCAAGCAGGACTCGCTCAAATCTGGATGGCTGTACAAAAAGGGAGGGGGAATGTCCACCTTGTCCCGCCGAAACTGGAAGATGCGCTGGTTTGTTCTGCGAGAGTCCAAACTCATGTACTTTGAGAATGACAGCGAGGAGAAACTGAGAGGAACGATTGATGTTCGAACAGCCAAGTAAGAAAATTCAAGTGTTTCGTCTCACTTATTTTGTCCTTTTTTTTTTAAATACAAGCAGAATAAAGTACATGATCTGATACTGGTGTTTCTGCAGGGAGATAGTGGACAACCATGTGAAGGAAAACGCTCTGAATATTGTAACTGAGGAGAGGACCTACCACATCTATGCAGAGTCCCCTGAAGATGCCAGGTAAATTATAAACACACCAACTCCAGCTCCCTCCCAAATCAGTTTTTTTTTTTTTTTTGCATCATCTAACTGTAAAACTAACATGTGGAAATTAAGTTCCCCCTTGTGGTCACTGGGGGAAGTTCAAGTTGTAATTTTCAATTACACGTTTGCTGACTTGTGCTTTCTCAACTCCCTCTGACCCGTTCAGCGGTTGGTTCAATGTGCTGAGTCGGGTCCACAGCGCCAGCCCGGAGCAGCTCATGGAGATGCACCACGAACAGGCCAACCCAAAGAATGCTGTGGTTAGTGCTGCTCTGCCTCTGCTGCTCCAGCTCATTGTTTTTCCACCAGTAGTAAAGAAATGTTCAGATTCTACTAAAGTGTGAAGGTCCAATTTTAGGAGCTCCTCTACCTGTACCCATCATTATTTTTCTGAATCTTCTAATTTTATTAACACACACAAACAACAAATCTGAGCAATTTGTCTTTTAAACGTCTGACATGTTCATTAATGCTTTGTTTTCTCTATCAAGGGCACACTAGATGTGGGATTGATTGATTCTGTTTGTGCATCGGACAACCCAGACAGGTGAGAAACATTGATAAAACCCAATCACTGTGTCATTGTTGAATATTTGTGCAGACAAACACTTTTCAACGTTTACTTTGACCAGACCAAACTCCTTTGTGATCATCACGGCCAACCGAGTGATCCACTGTAACACAGAAACACCTGAGGAGATGCACCACTGGATCGGCCTGCTGCAGAAATCTAAAGGAGATACAAGAGTTGATGGACAGGAATTCCTAGTTAGAGGTCACAATCTCAACTGCTGATTTATATAAATAACTAAAGTTTCCTATAAGGATTTGGAAGTTAATTGGCATTTTTTTGTAATCAGGCTGGTTGCACAAAGAAATGAAGTCTGGAGCCAAGAGCACGTCTCTGAAGCTGAAGAAGCGCTGGTTTGTTCTCACCCCAAACTCCCTCGACTATTACAAGTCATCTGAGCGCAACGCCACCAAACTGGGAACACTGGTCCTCAACAGTCTCTGCTCTGTGGTGCAGCCTGATGAGAAAATCTTCAAAGACACTGGTCAGTTGAACATCTTTTGCTCCAGATTGCTTTTAAAAATGCACCTAAAGGAGGCATCGCCTGGAGGACCAAAAGACAGAGGCACTTAGACAGTGATTGACTGCACCGCACCCCCCTCAACCCTATGCACACTCAGAGTTTTTCAGTTGTAGAAACGAGCCGTTAATAAATGCGTACACAAACGCACAGCAGACTCACTGCTCAGCAGAATGAGTAGAGAAACGGCAGCGGGTTGGAAGGTTTTCTGGTCACGTTGTTCACTAGAAGAAAGGGAGGACATTTTTTTAAGAAGGCAAGTGGCTCTGAGTTAATGGACAAGGAATGTTTGTTACATCTTCCTGCTCACACGCACCTAATTAAAACTGCTGAATTATCTCCCCAGCCTTCATCAGGTTCTACAGTGATTCATCAGTGATTATTTTTTAGTGTTGAAGCAGGGAAACATCTAAAACCAGAAGGAATCCAGTACTCATGATGCTAGCACATACATGCTAACGCTACAACAGGCTAAAACAATATTTGGACATAGTGTAAGGTTGAATGCTACGCAAATCACTTAAACACACAACAGATGAATCGCTTTTTTGTTTCCCTCCCTCCTCTTCTACGGTTTGCTTGGAATTTACATAACTGACATCAGTTCAATGCAGGTGGAGTTAGCATTCAAGCTAGGTCGGTGTGCTAAGTTGACTGCATCTCCTCGAAGTGGATACTGGGAACTGGGGCACATTCTAGTTGATTGACAGCGTTAATTATGAAAGATAACTTACTTTATATCATTAACCAGGGTCGGATAGTTACATTTAAGAAATTTAAACTGCGTAGGCTATCCCAGATCAAACACTCATCAATGCATTTTTTTACTAGTTAATTTGATGTGATCAGATGTCTGACTTATGCTTTTCCTTTTCACGCAGGCTACTGGAATATAGTGGTGTATGGGCGTAAACACTCTTATCGGCTTTACACTAAGCTGCTGAACGAAGCCATGCGGTGGGCGAATGCCATACAAGGAGTCATAGACAACAAAGTCCCCATCGAAACACCAACTCAGCAGCTCATCAGGGACATCAAGGTATTAAAGCTTCCTGGTAGTATCTCTTGTCACAGCTCACTAATGGTTCATGCAGCATACATCCTGTAAGATTTTATTGTAAATGTTTTAATCAACACAAGGGACTGAATGGAACAGTAACCTAAACTCTTTTTAGTCATGCAAACCTTTGGCAGGAACCCACACTGTTGTGAAGTGAGGTACCAAAACTGTGTGCTGTGTTCTTTGTTCAGTTTGGATTTTCAAAATAAAACCTCTTTGTTTCTGTTTTTTTAATGCCGTAATAATTTCTGGTTTGCTACATCCTTGCTGACATACAAATATTCTTTTTTATAAGAAACTAAATACAGATTTCTTAAAAAACATGAGTTCAAGATGCTTAATGGGCTTTCTGTGTGTGCAGGAGAGCAGTCTCAATGTGGAGGCTGTGGAACAGACGTACTGGAGGAACCCCATCCTGCGATATACACAGCATCCTTTGCACTCCCCCCTTCTACCTCTGCCTTATGGAGATGTCAGCGTCCACTGTGAGTTCCTTGGCCTGCAGCCACTGATTGCACACTACAGCTAGTCACACGTTTTCCCACTAAAATATGCAGAATATGATGTTGGAGTTATATTTATAACTGATGCATTCTATTTTTTTGAATTTTCTCTACATTTTCTCCTATGTTAGCTTCTGATAGAAAGTAGATAGTGAAACTCAAGGACATTCGCTCACCCATCTCGACTTGCAGTGGGGAGGGCTGTTGTTGGCTAGTGGCTAACCGTTAGCATTAGCAACTCCACCACTCAGCAGAACTCCTTCAGGCTTGTGTTATTTGTGGAGAACATTGAAAAGCAAACAAAGTCAGTGGTAGAGTCACGCTGCTGTTAGCCAATCAGAGGTGAGATGTCAGAATATCAGGAAATATGAGCCTAAATCCTGTCATCTGAAGCTACTTTCTCTTCCAGCTAACTTCTATATCCTCAAACCGGTGCACCTGTGCTTTTTTCCCCCAGAGAACGAATTACAAGGCATTCATTCCTAATAGAGCCCACTGCAAATGCATTAAACAAATTAGTAAAGTTGACCTTTATAAATAATTCAGCCAATTTTTGCACACAAATGCACAAAATCATAAACTGAAATTCAAATGCAGCACTCTCCATCTCTCTCAGTGCAAAAGGAAAAGGGTTACACCAGCCTGCAAGATGAGGCCGTGAAGATTTTTAACTCGCTGCAGGAGATGGAGGCTGTGTCTGACCCCATCCCGATCATCCAGGGAATCCTGCAGACCTGCCAAGACTTGAGGCCATTGAGAGATGAGGTTTACTGTCAGCTAATCAAACAAACCAACCACGTCCCGCACCCCAACAGCCCTGCCAATCGCGCCCACTGGCATCTCCTGACCTGCATGAGCTGCACCTTCCTCCCCAGTCGAGGAATCCTGCGCTACCTCAAATTTCACCTGAAAAGGTAAGAATTTGTTTGGATTCTGCAGAATTTGTGATAAAACATAAACATTTGGTTTAGCTAGTGTCTTTTTTTTATTTATTTATTTTGTTTGTTGTGTTTCTTCAGGATTAAGGAACTTTACCCAGGAACAGAGATTGAAATGTTTGCTCATTTCATCGGGGAGTCCCTTAAGAAGACAAAGACGAGAGAGTTTGTTCCATCTCAGGAGGAAATCATGGCACTGCTTTCCAGACAGGAAATGACCACCACAGTCTACTGCCATGGAGGAGGCTCCTGTAAGATCTCCATCAACTCTCACACGTCTGCTGGAGAGGTAAGCAGTGGACTTTGGGAGGAAGAAGCTGCACCCATCCATTTTAAACACCATTTTGGGTTTTTTCTGCGATCAGGTTGTGGAGAAGCTGATCAGAGGTCTGGCCATGGAGGACAGCAGGAACATGTTTGCTCTTTTCGAGCACAACAACGCTGTGGACAAAGCTGTGGAGAGCAGGGTCCTTGTGGCAGATGTTTTGGCTAAATTTGAGAGGTATTTGTGTTTCCAAATTCTCAGTTTGGACATGAATCGGGATTAAATTAAACAGATGTGTGATGGACCGATGAATGGATTCACCCTCCTCCCGTTTACAGACTGGCCGGCAGTGAGGAAGCCCGGGGTGACGGCCAGTGGAAGCTGTATTTCAAGCTCTACTGTTTCTTGGATGTGGAGAGCATGCCCAAGGAAGGAGTCGAGTTTGCGTTCATGTTTGAGCAGGTGTGTAAAATTTATAATTCACTAAGTGCAGAATCAGGTAGCATCACAGATTTAATGGCTTCTTTTCTCCCTAGGCTCATGAGAGCTTGACTCGCGGTCACTTCCCTGCCCGTGAGGAGACCCTTCAGCACCTTGCAGCTCTGCGCCTGCAGTTCCTGTTTGGGGACAAAGCACGGGTTACGTGGAGCCTGGAGAATGTCTACCCCGTAGGACGCTTGCACAGTCGCATCCTCCAGTTTACAAAAGCAGGCGGGGCCTCGGGCTCAGGCCAAACCCTGGAGCGCCGGAGGACCAGCTTCCTGGACAACACCCTGCGCCGGGGGCTGAAGACAGGCTCCATGAAGAAGCAGCGCCTGGAGGAGGAGCAGATGCTGGAGATGTGGATAAAAGAGGAGATGTCAGCCACCAGGACCAGCATTGTGGAGAAGTGGTCTCACCTCAATGGTCTGGACCAGCACCAGGCCATGCTCAAGTACATGACCGTCATCAAGGAGTGGCAGGGATATGGATCCACTCTGTTTGACGTTGAGGTACGCATCTTAGCTTGAGATTGTAGCTTCATAAGGGACATTTATTGAGATGTTTGTTTTCTGAGGCTGTGGCATACATTTTGAACTGAACCAAACAAACTTCCAGCTCATTCCAGAGAGTCTCCTGTTTGTGCCTTTGCAGTGTAACGAGGGAGGATTCCCGCACGACCTGTGGTTGAGTGTGAGCGCGGAGAACGTGTCCGTCTACAAGCGAGGAGAGCCAAAACCTCTGGAGACCTTCCCGTACGAGCACATCGTCTTCTTCGGTGCCCCGCAGCCCTGCACTTACAAAATCACAGTGGATGAGAGAGAAATGTTCTTCGACACACCAGAGGTACATTTGTGTCCAGGATTGTGTGTGTGTTGCAATGCATTGGTAGAGAAATATGCAAAAACAAATCAACAAAATAAAATACTGATTTTTCTTCACGCTTCCAGGTCGGCGAGATCACAAAGATCATGAAAGCGTACATAAACATGATTGTGAAGAAGCGCTGCAGTGTCAAGTCCGTGTCCAGCTACGGAACCAACTGGATCAGGTGATTTATGGGAGACGACCCTTTGAAGAGAGACGACAAGAGGAGCAAGAGACTCTAGAAATATGTTTTTTTTTTTAAATTGTTTCGGACTCGTGGGAAAGTTCTTCAGTCTGGATCTCCTGAGTGTTGCTTCTTTCCTTTGCTGTCTCTGAATCCCTGCTCTAGTGGGTTACACTGGTCCTTTCGCGTTTCTGAAGAAGAAAACAGTTCAGGTAAGATTAAAAGTTCTCTCACCACTAGTTGAAACACATCCTCTGAAAGATTTACGTCTAGGAACGTGCTGCAGCGACGCAGGCACGCTCACTAAATTAGCACCTTTATTGAATGTTGTCCTTTCCCGTGTTGGTTATTGTTGCAGCCCGTTGAAATGAATGTTCTCCTTAATGGGGATTCCCTCAGGGTTCTGCATAAAGACGAACTCCCTCTTCTTGCCTTATAGCTACTTACAGAGCAGATGTGGCCTTGCAGAAGCAGGATGTAATCAGGCGCGTCACTGAAGCACATCTCTAAAATAAAACCTTCCTTACACACAAAACTTCACATTACTCTAACTTCTAGTTGGATTATGTGTGCTTCTGTCCCGGATTACGTACATGCATGAGCTGAATGTAAATCTAAAATAGCCAAACCCTTTTTTTATATTGAATTTGTGTATTTTAGTGATGTCAGCAGCCATGTGAGGGTGGGGTATTTATTTATGAAACACCTCAATGGAGTTGAGACAATACTTTGGTTTTCACCTGTTTGTCCTTTTTTTAAGGACACAAACATTTAAGATGGACGCGCTATCTTTAGCTGTTGTAATTATTTCTAACTGTATGCTGTAGCTGGGCTTCTGTGACTGTTAAAAACAACTGAAGTGTGTGTTTGCTCATGTTTTCCAACCCCATGCCACATTAAAGTTCCGTCTTCCATCACTCCCAGTTAGGTGCTCTGGTCGGCTGCCGGCGGCCACACCAGAGACTGATATCACCACTGACAACGACTGTACTTCTGAGGTTTCTGACTGTTTTGAAGAAGAAAAATCAGAAAATGTTTTATATCGGAATATTAAAATAAGCTTTAATAAATTATTGTATTTCAAAAACATGTTTGTTGTGGTCTCGTCTGTTTTATGGCTTCTAGCGGACAAGATGGTGGTAAGACAGTGTGTCTTTTTTATTATAATAGGAAAATGTTATTGTCTGTAACACCCTCAGGAAAATATGTGAGTGTACTAGTGATACTTTTTGTTTATTTGGAAGGATTCTGGTTTATTTGTGTATTTTGACACTTTTTATATCACACTGCACCTTAAACGCTGTCGTGATCAGGTACGCAAAAAGAAAGTTCAAAGAAAAGTACCAAACTGCCGCATGTTTTGAAGATAGCTCATAGATTATGCTGAGAAAATGAGTTAATGAGTCCCAACACCTGCTGACATGGAGCCAAAGCACGTCACAGTAAGAAAAATGATTGCACGTCTGACCAAAAGAACCTGTCAGGGATCGTTGGAAAAGGGGAGGTTTAATTTAATTAATGGTACAAAATGCCCTGATGTTTACTCTTATTTATTTTTATTGTTTTTTTAAATTATCTGTTCTAAAATATTATCTTACTACAAATATGGTTCAAGTCCAGCTTCAGATTTCAACTCTTCATAAACACCATGAGTCATTCTACGGAAGCTGCTGTAGAAGATCACATTTTTATCCTAAAAAAAAACACTTTCATTTTTGTTTTCTAGTTCTTACAATTTTTTTCCTGAAAACTTGCATTAATTCTGGTATTTTTAATAAAGGAATCCAAAAATGATTAACTTTATTTATTTTTCATTCTGACATCTCACTCTGTAATACCTGCCGCCCACACAAAATACAGTTAGAACAATATAACATTATGACATGATTATTCTATTATTTAACAATATATTGTATGTAATATATTATGCCACCAGGCACCTGTGGGACCCCCCCCCCCCCCCCCCCCCCACACACACACACACACTTTTTCCAAAAGTCATACCATAAGGATAAGGAGGCTAAAATATTCTCTTCGAAATGGCTAAAAAAGAACAAAAGTGTAGTACCAGCTTTTGGACACTGGAGGGCAGCAACTCCCCATCTCCCCTTTTCTAAATGCTGTTGGAAACTAGCGTGTTGTTCATTTTTCTGCCAGCAGAGGATGCAAACTCCATTATTTCAAGGCAACAAAGCAGAGTTTGGATGAATTTAGTGGAAGCGTTTCAACTAACTCTTTTAAATTCATACATCGAGTTCCTTCTTCTCCTCCTTAATATTTAGAGGAAATGCTTGAGAAGTTTCTCAGAGGCATTTTTTCATGTCACAACGAGGAATCTGATATGAAACGAAGCAGATAATCAAGAGTCATGTTATAACGTTGGTCAAAAGCAATTTTCCCAGTAAACAAACGGGTTCATGAATGCATATGTAAGAAAAATGTCTTGATGTGCTGAGAGGTCAAATTCGCACCTGTACTGCTTACTGGATCACTGGTTAGGACAACAACATGATCAGGTTATAAAGTGAATTGCTCTAAATGTATCTTGCTTAGGTGGCAGCTCCAGGCTTCCGTACTGTAACACTCATTAGCAGCTCATTCAAACTGTGCTAATGTAAAAATATTGTTGTATTATTAGCTGAAAACTTAAATTGAATTGATTCAAAGATTTCAACACAACTGGTGAGGAAAGTTTGAAATTCTGCTGCATGTTACGATTGTTGAATCACTAAATGCAAAATAATTCCTGGAAATTCTAGATTTTAGATTTTCTTTTGTTTGTTTTATTTAAAATATGCAAAGTAGCTAACTTTAAAAATTGGTTAAACATATTAAACTTATTAAAGTCAATACGTTTGGGCATAATTCAATCGGAGCGATCTCTGTTAGTTTACTTTTCTTTTTTACAACACAAAGCTTTATTTTTGGTCAGGAGTGCTCCAGCTGTTTGGTGACAGTAGCGTCGGGTTGGTGACGTCAGACGTCGTAAACCAGAGCTCCTCCAGCGTTCACTTTTGACTCTTCTGCACACTTTTCTCCGTGGCTTTTCTCTTCTGCCACCATGTTGGGAGTTTATACATCTCCACTTTGTGCTCTCTTACTTTTCTGCGTTGTTTTCACAGCAGCAGACGAAGCGACTCCGTCTCCAGCTCCGGGTGAGTGTTTTCTTTGTGACTTTTGTTTTTGTGCGGACAGAGCCCTGGTCAGGAGGTTGTCACATGACATCAGCAAAGTGGACTTATAGGAAGAAAAGAGTCATTGTCACGTTAATTTTCCACTAGAAATTGTTATTATTATTATTATTATTATTATTATTATTATTATTATTATTATTATCTTGAGTGTACATTTCTTCCTTGTTTTAGCTCCCTGCACCCAGAGATCCAACACTAGTTGTGCTGAATGTCTGCAGAATGTGGCTGTAAGTTTCT
The DNA here is from genome assembly GCF_043380555.1 of Nothobranchius furzeri. Taxonomy (NCBI): domain Eukaryota; kingdom Metazoa; phylum Chordata; class Actinopteri; order Cyprinodontiformes; family Nothobranchiidae; genus Nothobranchius; species Nothobranchius furzeri. The sequence continues at coordinate 18,236,093 of NC_091754.1, forward strand.
CTCCGATCAAACAAACTTGTGTGTTTTGTCTCCATCCAAAGTCAAAGAGGTTGTTGCTTTTTATGCGCTGCAGTGTTTGTGGTGTTCCTCGACCCAACAATGCTTGGACTACCCAGTGAAGAACATCCTTCCCCCTAACAGTGTTTGCCCCCTAAATGGTGCACGGTGGGGGGTATGTTGGGGTAAGGCTGGCCAGTTTCCTAGTGAATATGGTGATGGTTAGGGTTATCAATAAATCTGAGGATAAATTGTGTGTTTGAGATGAGAAATTTTAGCATTTTTTGTTCTATTTTGCAAAAAAAAAAAATATTTTGTTACAGATTTTTAGAAGATTTAAACTGTGCAATTGTTTAAGCACTTTCTAATGATTCATTTGTTATTCATTTTGCATGATTTCAACAGAATTTTGTCCATCCTTGTGCTCATTTGTTCATCGGATTGCGTTTTATTTAAAGGTAGCTAATTATAGTGAAACTTCCCTTTCTGAAATACAGTAAACTTCCAGATTTTGATCATCACTATGTCAGTGCTGGCCGGCATCATCATCATCACCGTGGTTGTTTGCTGCCTGTGCTGCTGCTGCAAGTGTGAGAGGATTGGGTAAGCTGTGAGTCACATGAAATACTGGCTTCAGGGGAAGTGTGTGCGTGGGATGGGACACACACAATGGGTTGTTATTCTGTAAAACCAGGCTGATACCGCCTATCTCCAAAACACCGCCAGAACTGAGATCTGACAAGAACTTTCTTTGCCAGCTGTACGCCCTGTCACAAAAGTAGTGATGGTCACTGATTTCTTTTAAGCTTCGGCTTTGTGAACAGATAAAAATATTGAAAATGGAATTTTTAAAAAGCCTCAGTTAGCCTTTTTATTGTGAATCATCATGATGTTTACAAAAATCTTCTGAGTCTTGAAACATGGAAATATATATTATTCCTGTGTCAATGGCTTCAAAAAGATAGTCAATCAAACTTATAAAAACATAAACATGAGCTCTCAGTTTAAAGTGACTATATGTGTATTTTTCCTGGTGATAGAGGGCAGTATATACATAAATCGCTGCTAGCAAGCAGTATTTTTGTGTTGGAGTAAGACCTTACCAATGGATGCCCATTAGGGTCATAAAGTCCTGGGGAGTGCAAACTTTAGCAAAAAACCAGCACATCAGCCTTTCTTTCATCACTGGCAACAAGTGAAGAGGTTAATGTGTAAAACAACATTTAAGAATGATGAAAGTTTTGTAACCATTTGTTACAAATCAGCAAATGCAGTTTGTCCTCATGAGCTCCCGTAGAAGGAAACTTGACATCTGAAATGGCGTCGCCCAGAGACTTAGATCCGCTCCCGTGTATTTTAGACCTGATTTTTATGGTTATGTGTTATGAAGCCACCAATATTTTTCAACAACTGGGCATCATTTCATTCATTTTCAACAACATTTTGATGAATAATGGTAAAAACCACATATTGTCTTTTTAATTACATTGCTTTCCTAAATCTGATTGTGGATTATAGTGATTATCTTGACCTTAAAGGTACAATATGTAAGATTTTTACATTGCCATAATAACAAAACAGTCTAATTTCTCAATCATGTTTTGAAGGAATGTTACATTCAAACAGATTTCCTTCTCAGTCGGCTGTGTGGAGGCCAGGTTTTCTCCTTTTTAAAGGTGGAAAAGGGACATAGTCATTGGGTGTTTCTCAATGTCAGGGTGCCTGGCCTAGCGATCTCTTGACATTAGCCCCCTTCAGACAGGCCATGAAAAACGGAAATATTCCGGACTCTGTCCGTAAGACCTTTGTGTCTGAATACAAACATCCGGATAACGTGTTCTGGAATTTTACCGGACGAAGCCCTAGTAACAGGTCTGGACATGTTACGGACAGGGTGGCTGCTTCAGACTGGTGAGGTACAGTTCCGGACAGGGGGGGGGGGGGGGGGGGACATCTGGAACTTTCCCTGCTGTGTGAACGCAGCCGAAAGGACAAGTTCCGGTACAAAAGTGTGTCTGAAAACACAGTTCTGGTTAAAAACCGGATTGAATTGTCCGCAAATGTTCCAGAATGTCTGTCTGAAAAGGGCTATTGGGAAACACCCATTGTTCACAATCTGTCCCGCCTCCATACTTCCTGGTTGCAGAGCCAATCATATCTGAGCCCACCGGGTTGCCAAGTCAGTGCTGGCAAACACTGCTGTGCTGGCATTTGTAATTCGATACCAGCTGGAAAAGAGCAACAGTGTTGTGGGGAAAAAATGGCATCCAGTAACAGAAGCAACCCAGAAGTTATTTCTTGTACCCCTACGAAGCCACAGCTTCTTTTGGTTTTCCTCTTATAACAGGTGAAGGCGGCTAGAAGCTAACATTGAGCTAACAATGCTAACAGTAAAATAGCAATATATAGTCGGCTCTAAAAATATCTATTATTATACTTTTTTCAATTACGAACAACTCAGTATTGCTGTATGATGTATTTATTTCATAGCTTTCCATCTAGAATTTTATGGTTCTGATCCATAACTGGCAACAGTTTTTCAGAGTGGTTCATTTTCATGCATGAACTGTAGTACTCAAGTGTGACCACTGGATGTCATTCTTACTTCTTGCGCCATTAATTTAGCAAAAATAGAAAAATAATTACATATTCTAAAAAAAATACTGAAAGTGAGAATTACCCCATGGAATCAGAGGTTAAAGGATTGATGTTATCGATCCATCTTTGTTATATTTATATACTCCAGAAGTTTTATTCCCTCACTTAAAGGGATACTGTGGAACTTTTTCATATTTTTAAATCATATTCTTGAGCCACTAAGTGCTAAAATGATCCTTTACAGGGTCAGTGAAAATCCGTCAGACCCCACCACCCTCTGTCTCCAGAATATCGCACATGCCACTTCAGAGTTGCCTGTCCGGTCCCAGTTGGACTTAATCAATGAATCAAAGCTTTATTTATAGAGCGGCTTCCACGACCCTGTCAGGAAGCCCAAGACGCTGAACATGGTATATGAGAAAAGTTAAATATGATGAATAAATCGAAAATAAAAGCAATTCAAATATTACCAAAAAAAAGGTAAAACATTCTAAAAGACAAATGGGTAAAACAAGGGATAAAGAGACCAATGAAAACAGGGAAATAAAATCAACATAAAAGAGGGCCAAATTCAAACACGTTCAGGGAACGCCAAGTGGAGGAGGTGGGTTTTTAGGCGACTCTTAAAGACAGGCAGAGATGGTGACAGCCTAACTGAGGGTAGCAAATGGTTCCAGAGTGACGGTGCTAGGACTGAGAAAGCCCGGTCCCCGCGAGTACGGCACTTTGAACGAGAGACAGCGAGCAGGCCTTGGTCAGAGGAGCGCAGAGCGCGTGATGGGGAATGTCTGTTCAGGAGTGTGGCTAGATGGGTGGAGCACCACCCTGGAAGAAATTGTTAACAAAGATGAGGAGTTTGAAGTGTGAACGATAACAGACCGGAAGCCAGTGCAGGGAGGCCAGAACCGGACTGATGTGGTCCCGTTTCCTGGTCCCAGTCAGGAACCTGGCTGCGCTGTTCTGCACAACCTGTAGGTGACGCAGTGATGACTGACACAACCCTGCATATTGAGAGCTGCAGTAATCAAGCCTAGAAATTACAAAAGCATGGAGTACCCGCTCCAGGTGGGCTCTTGACAGCATAGGCTTGATTTTTGCAAGGTGTCTCAGGTGAAAGAAACTGGACCGGATCACAGAGTTGATGTGAGCATCAAATTTAAGTCCAGCATCAATTTTCACCCCCAGACTGGTGACAACTGGTTTTGAGTAGGGAGAAAGAGGGCCAAGATCAACGTAACGACCCACAGCCCTGCTATTGAAAAACAATGAGCTCTGTCTTTCCCTCATTCAGATGCAGAAAGTTGGCCATTAACCAAGACTTTACCTCGTTAACACAGGACACAAAGGACTGGATAGAGAGACCTTTCTCCTGACACAAGGGAGAGTAAATCTGGCAATTGTCAACATAGAGATGGAACGCTAGGACATGTTTACGAAAGAATGACCCCAGAGGAAGCAGATAAATTATAAACAAAAGAGGACCAAGGATTGATCCCTGCGGGACCCCCCAGCGGAGCAGAAGAAAAAACCACCTAGTTTAACGCAGAATGTCCTGTTTTGGAGATATGATCTAAACCAAGCCAGAGCAGACCCTTTGGTCCCAACCCATCGTTCCAAGCGATCAAGTAGAATCGCATGGTCAACCGTGTCAAAGGCTGCCGTCAGGTCTAACAACAGAAGCACCACAGATGTACTCTGATCTAGTGATAGATAGATATAATTTAAGACCCTCAGTAGAGCTGACCCTGTGCTATGGCCAGACCTGAACCCTGATTGGAAAACCTCAAACAGAGAGTCAGCTAAATGTGAGACCAGCTGCTGATAAACGACTTTCTCAAGCAGTTTTGATGTAAAAGGCAGGGTAGGGATAGGCCTGTAATTTTCTATCACAGAGACATCTGCACCAGGTTTCTTCAGGGTCGGCCGAACAACTGCTGCTTTCATAGAAGCTGGGACCACACCTGTGCTGAGGCTCCCGTTGATAATCTGACCAAGTGATGGGCCAAGACACGGAAAGGCAGCCTTCCAGAGACGAGGTGGCAGAATGTCAAGTGGAGAGCCAGATGGCTTCTGCCTCGCAACAAGCTTACTCAGCTCAGAATAAGAAATAGTATTGAGGGAGCTGTGGGGGGTGGTGATGGAGGAACTGGAACAGGGTCAATAGAGTTACCAGAAATAGCTGCTCTAATGCCCGATACTTTATGGACAAAGAATTTGTGAAAATCTTCAGAGTTTCCAGCAGCTGTAGGAGACATGGAGCTAGGCTAATGATACACCAGAACAGAGTTCAGTGTTTTGTAGAGAATCTTGGGATTATTGGAGTTTGTTTCAATGATGTCTGCAAAATAGGCAGTTCTAGCAGCCCTCACAGCATCCTGATAAGCAACCAGAGATGCTCTGAACAACTCACGCGAGACCTGTAGGCCATCCTTTTTCCACTTTCTCTCAGAGGATCTACACGCCCGCCTGCAAGCCCGTGTGACATCAGAGAGCCATGGCTCCCTCCTAGGCCTAGACTTGCAAAGCTTGAAGGGGGCAACCACATCCAGGACCTGATTACAAAGTAAATCAAAGTGCTGTGAATAGTGATCAATGTTAGATGGATCAGGGTTAAAGGTCTCTAACCTTACAGACAAACAGTCCACAAACTTTGCGACAGTTTCTGCATCCAGGGCTCTGAACCTAGTAGCTGGAGCTTCACACACAGGGACAGGACATGGCAGGGCAACATCACAGAGTATTGGAGAGTGGTCAGAGAACACAGGAGGCAAAGTCACAAGGTTCATGACAGGGAGACCAAAAGAGAGAACCAGGTCCAGGGTGTGACCCCTGGCATGATTTGGGGGTGATACCCATTGAGTTAAATTGAATGGATCTAGCAAATTCAAAAAACCTTTAGAAAGCGCATTGTCAGGACAGCAGATATGGATGTTAAAATCACCAAAAAATAGGATGCAGTCTGCCACAAGATCACAGAAATCATTAAGGAAGTTAGAGTCAGTCTTTGGAGGGCGATAAATTAGCACAACGAGCAGGCGGGGGGAGATGCACAGTTCAAATAGGCACAGTTCAAAAGAAGAAAATGACATAGTGGGTGGGTTGATTGAAAAATACAAACTTACATTAAGGATATGGTTCCCCTTTTGCTTTGACTAATGGACATTAGAGGGTGCTAAAAGCAAGCCAAACTGCAAAGTCTATTCAACCCAAGTTTGACATACTGTGAATGTAAATGTGTTTTTATTTTGTAGAAACAAGAGAGAAGATGCTCAAATGGAGAGACAAACCCGAGCGAGGAAGGCCCGTCAGAAAGCGAGGTGAATGGCTGTTGAGTAGGTGTCTGCCAAGAATCAAATCAAAAATCATTAACATGAGTTTGCTAAGAGAAGTTTCTTACCTTGCTAAAGTGATAAATACGAATACCAGTTGATTTATGTTTGCATCTTTGAATGTCGCTAGTCTCATCTAACATTTTATCTCTGCTTTTCCCCTCAGGGGGACTGAGATACAGCTGAGACATGATGAAATCCGGCAGAAATATGGTGAGATTAGTTTGTCTGTTTTGTTTTTATCTATTAATTTAAAACATCTTTTTTTTTTTACTTTAAAGGGTTTTATTAATCTAGTTTAAACAGAAACAAGCCGAAAGTTGTGATGCATAAATGTATTTCTGATTCTGGTGATTTTCTGGTAAAAACATAAATAAATAAATAAAAAAATTTAAAAAGCATAGATTTAAAAATTATCCAACAGTGTCACCTACTGGAGAAAAGCTACAGATCATGAATCTCTGGTATAATTTCCTTAACTTCATATGTGAAAGTATTTAATGATAAAACATAAACATACATTTGAACATTTAAATGTATTTTTCCAGTTGCATTAAAATGTTTTAATTGTATTATACATTTAATTCTTCCAGGTCTGGCAAAGGATAATCCATACGCTCGCATGGACGACCGCTAAGAAGGATCTCAGTGTTGGTTTTATGAAATGGGCTATTTTGATGCCAGTAACAAACTGTCATTATCTAGATTAATTTCATTTTGTCATCATTTCAAAAACACCTCTTTATGTTTTTTACGTGAAATTGATGGTCTCTAACATCCTAATTTGTTTACAATGACTGTTAAACTAATGTTTTTGTTCCAAACATTTAAGTAGATTTAAGAAGAAACATTTTGGCATTTGTTCAAATAAGCAAACATGCTGCAGAAGCATGCAATAAAAGGTAGTGACATAGTTTGTATGGGTCACTATAGTGAAGCTATAGTTTTGTCTAAAGCAACATTTTTTCTTTAAAATATTCTTAGATAAAATTGATTTTCCACTTGTTTTAACCTCTATTAGTTTTAGTATCACGGCTTTACTGAAAATGTTTAATAACTGAGTCAACTGATTTTTGTGCTGTTGGTAAATTTGTAAACATACTTTAGAAAATTAAATGAATGACAAAAAAAACTTTTGTTTGAATTGCAATTTTCTTACATGTATGCATGTTCTCACACATGTCTGAATTTTAGGGGAATTTGCATCACCACATCAAACCTGGTGAAAAACATTTATGATTGTGAAATTTATTATTTTATGTATACACATGTTCCAGGTCATCAGCTCATGTTGTAGCATTTTAATCGTAAAATAAATCATCAAACGCCTGCAAATTACTAGATTTCATGCATTATTGGTCTTGTCTGTCTTCACCTGTGACCCATCAGTGGTTTGGGGCCAACCTTCAAGAAAATAAAATGTATTTTTTAACATCACAACACATTATTTATTTCATTTTATCAAGTTAAAAACGAATTCATAATAAAATTGGCACAATTATCCTGCATTACTTAGATCTTCCACAAGGCGGCAGAAAACTTATATAAATCAATTGAGAAGTTTGAGGAATGTACTAATCTTGTTAAAGAAATGTGCAGCAAATATGATTAATTTGGCGTTCAATCATTAAAATATTAATACATTATGTATTTAGATAATTGATTTAATGTAAAACCATGATCAAATCAATTTTACCTGTGTGGCTTAGAGGAAAAAAGGCTTTCTTTGTGTGTGCCAACTTCATTGACCTATCTCGCGGGAGTGCGCAAAACTTCATACGCGTTCACGTGTCCGCGACCCCGTGAAATCGTGGACCACGTGACCTTCTCGGTCGAATTACAGTTTTAAATTTCAGTGCGCGCCCCTGTTCCAAACGAGAGAGCCGGAGGAGCTGATAACAACCCGCCTCAGCGCCGCCAACATCACCAGACTCCACGCTAGAAACCGGAGAAAGTAGCAGAATGTCTGAAGAAAAGCCGAAGGTCAGTACCGAGCTTCTACCGCGGAGCGTCCCGCTCGGGTTCGCCATTACCAGCTGGTTATAAGTTAACGTTAGCACATTGCGCTAAGCTGGCCCTGCTTCCAGGCTGTTTGAGCGGGCAGACGGAGAAAACAAAGGTTTGCGAACATTCTGGCTTTATGCGCACATTTTGACGCGTTTTTTGCTTCTGTTAAATTGTAAATCACTTTTTGTTGCACCCAGGGGCACGGATATGGCGAACTACATTTGCCAAATTATGCTAGGAGAGGTTTTAAGTGTAAATAAAATGATTTGTTTTTCCTCACCATTTGCGCCATTGTGGCTTTATGCGCCAGTTTGACTAGCATGCTATGCTAACGGCTAGCTAGAACCGAAAACGGCGTGCAATGGTTTCAGTTGGAGCCTCTCCAGCGTCTGTGTGGTCCTGTAAATGCGCGTTATTTGGGTTATTTGTTGCGGATAAAGTGTTTTTGTTTTTTTTGTTTTTATTCAATGGACACCCGTCGGCGTGTCGCCTCTGCTTTTGTTGCAGGAAGGAGTGAAGACGGAGAACGACCACATCAACCTGAAGGTGGCCGGTCAGGATGGATCCGTGGTTCAGTTCAAAATCAAAAGGCACACTCCGCTCAGCAAACTCATGAAGGCGTACTGCGAAAGACAGGCACGTCTCCTCATCAGCACGAAAATAAACCTTTGCTTTTGTTTACATGTTTATCCTGGAGTCTAATTACGTTTCTGGCGTTTGCAGGGACTGTCGATTCGTCAGATAAGGTTTAGGTTTGACGGACAGCCGATAAATGAAACAGACACACCTGCACAGGTAACCATTTCCCTCGTGATCAATACAGTAATAACTCCTGAACACAACAGCAGACATGTATTTCTTTTTCAGCTGCTTAATTTCACAGGGAATCTGTTTTCATCATTGTTGTGTTCACAAATTATCTTTACCCCTAATGGGTCATATCAGAACTCAGACTAGCATAAGCCTAACTGCAGTTTGGCCATGGACACTTGGTGATAGCTAATCTTACCTGCATATCATTATTGCCTGATCTCCATTCCATAAGCTATGGTATAGATCTGTTCATCCTTTTTAAATTTTAGTGCTTATTTTTATGTTTAATGCATCACAAGAATGTAATAATATCTTAAGAGGATTAGGACCAAAAAATTCTGTCTTCAGAATCAACTTTATTGTCACTGTAATCTTAAGAATTCAGATTTTTTATTTGAGATTTTTTTTTTCTTTAAAAAAATCAACGGCCCTAGTCTGGTTTCATATAAAATATACTTTGCACCACAAAATAATAAAGCAGACATTAGACTGTGAGGTAGGGTGAAAAGACTAAAACATGTCATAATGTCAAGCATGGTAGTGGAAGGGTGATAATTGTAGTCTGTTTACCTTTAACGTCAGTCTCTGATGTGGTGAGGTATTTCTAAAACTTATTTGAGCTACATTGTTGTATTTTGCCAATAGGTTGACATGTTAAACTTGTATTAAACTGTGTGTGTGTGTGAGAGAGTGAGAGAGAGACATGACCACTGACATGTGAATGTTTTTGTTTTAGCTGGAGATGGAAGATGAGGACACTATTGATGTATTTCAGCAACAAACTGGAGGAGTCTATTAAAGCAGCATTTGGACTGTTGGTACATCATCACCGTTTCATGTAGAATTTGTTTATTTTCCTCCGCTGGCTTCACGTTGGGCTGTTGGTGGTTGAAATTATTTGTCCCTCATGAGAATCCTGTCCCTGAAATGCAGGGTAACCCATTTTAAACACGCATAAATTTATTCTTTTTAAACTGATCAAGACCAGAACTCTTTGTTTTTTTTTTTTGTTTGTTTGTTTGATTTTTTGTTTGTTTGGTTAGAACAGTAAAAAAAACATTCAAATTCCAGATGGCCTAAAGTATTTTAATGTATGTACTTGTTGAGATTGTATGTGGAACGCTCCTCCACTGTCTTCAGTGGTCTTCTGTCCTATTATGGGAAAGAGAGGTGACTTTTTCTTTACTCATTAAAGGGTTATTTACTAAATATGTTCATTTAAATTGACCACAAGCAGAAAAAAGGTCTTGTAAGAAAAGATCAACTATCTGCTCTAAAGAAATCAGATTTGATCAGTTATACAGTAAGGTTGCTGGACCAAAAGGCTCAAGAGTTCTCGGGTGTTTACGTACACAACTCCTTAACTTGTGGATGTAAAGTTTACCGCAAGTTGGCTACATAACCCTTTTTCAGGCCCCAGAAGATATTTAGCGTTTTATTGGTTTACCACCATCTTACTTGAGGTCAATTATTCCACTTCCTGTATACATACCAAGTCATACATACTGTGCTGCCAATTTTAAAAGGTTTGTAAAAAAAAAAATAAAAAAAAGTTTATCAAAACTTTATCTACATCTCTTTTTGTTAGCTGCTTGTGTGTTGGTAGAATTTAGTTTTATCAGAATGTCCACTGGTGTTTTAACAAAAGAAATGTAATGGTTCCGAATTTCCAGTGACATTGAATTTCTTTTCTTTTTTATTTGTACATTATTTGTTGTCTTTATTCTGTATACAATAAATATAGTTTGATATGTTTTGAATTGCGCTTTGGTTTTCATTTATGAGTTGTATCCAGCATCCATGTCCTGAAAAGTCTTTCTATAGACGAGATGAGCAGCAGTCCTTCTGGGCAGAGTAGGGTTTTGTCAAATAAAAAGATATAAAAATAAGTTCTGACCATAAGTGTCTAATTGGACATCTGATGTTAACTAATTGCTTCCAAATGCATAAATGTAATTTCCTGTGAAGGGTGGTTAGACTTTTTGGCAGCTGCCCACTAGAGAGTGACAAAGTGCTGTTTTCATTTGCTTCCTATCCCTGTTTGCTTCAGTCCATGAACTCTTCAGTCCTGATATTAAAACACAAGGCCACACTTGTTGCTCCATTTAAGCCTCATGAGGGCTGAAACTTCTATTTGAGCAAACATGATTTCACAGATGTTACTGAACAGCAGCCAAGTGAATGTGGGGTTGCTCACACAGAGGCCTGATTGTGTTGTTTTTATTTTTGGCACCTTCTTTTGAATTTTACATTTCCTCGTGGGGGTATCAGAAATCAGTCACATTTCAGGAACACAGCTGCACGGTGCCCCTGCCGCTGAATCTCCTGCTGGTGTCTGATGTGCTCTTCCTTGCAACAATTTACAGTGCGGAGATGTGAATGACTGATTCCAGTGCAGTTCCAGGCAAAACTGTGACACTATGAGACATGTTTGAGTAATAGAACAATTTAACAGAACATTCACAAACAAGATTCAGATCAGCATGTGAACTTTTTGTTTGCTTTATGAGCATCACGGACTTGTAATTCAACAAACACTCATTTGTTTGACTGCAGTCACAAAAGCGACACTGATTGTTATTGTTAAGTTAGTGGGGTTTGTGTCATGTGCGTGGTCTGCTGTGACAGCGGACACAGAATGGCCTATTAATCAAGATAATAGATTATTGAAGGCAGTCCAAAAGGGGGCATATGGTAAACTAATTTTCTGTAGCCTTTTGTGCTGCCATGTTGTTTTCTACTGTCCCTATAAACATTCAAAACTTCAAAAAACGTTTCTGTCAGTGTTTGCTTTCAGAAATGATGTACCTAAAATGAGCCATTTCAAAGGGTCTCAGTTTGTGATGTCACAAACAAGGGGATTAGACTAGAACCACCTCTCACATGCAAGAAAGATGTGGTACTGGAGGTGCAGTGGCTCTAGTCTCAGCCCCTCCAGGATGTCGGAGCATCTCAGCTAATAGGGAGTCTAAGTCACGCCCATCTACTTCTAGACCATGGGTCCCCAGAAGAACAAAAAAATGAATGCAAGTCAATGAGGCAAAAAATGCAATTTTCTAATTCTGCTTGTTGTGTGCCATGGATTTCACATATGATGTCCGTGAATTTTAAATATGCATTTTGATACCAAGAACTCACTTATTTACGAACGGGGGGAAACATTATTTTAGGTTTTGTGTGAAATTAAGTGCAGGACTACAAATTCACATCACGTCATCAAACCAGACACGGAGAAAAACAAAGGGAAACTGGCTGTAAGTTTGGCCAACTTCAAATCCTTCCTTCAGGAGGAAAAAAAACACTAGTAAATCTGGCCATGTGGTAAGTAGCAGCTTTGCTAGAGGAGAAGATTCTGTGTTGACGTCATGCGACGTCCCGATATCTAATTTGTAGTCATGCTAATTACAAACTTTTACAAGCTGATAAATCTCGAAGTAGTGAAATCTCAAAGTACGTGACTGGCGTGGTCGAAACACCCATAATTAGTTTTCAATTAAATTTCAGTACAACATATGTGTGATCCAGGGTCTAAGGCAAAACGGATTACAAAATAATTCTTTTAGCATTCATTTTTTCGTGCTTATGGGGAGCCATGAGCCGACCGGAAAGGGACTTATGCTTGGTTTATGCTTGGTTTATGTGCGAGAGGTTCGCACGGCTCCGCGCGGCAAAATTGCGTCATTTTAACAACCACGCCCCTCCACCACGCCTCCGCACGGCCCAAACTTTCCACATCGCGCACCTAGGAAATTTTGGTTTATGCTTGATGCATTCACTTTCCGTGCGGTGATGCGGCTCGCAGATGGAACACGCTTCACAACCCGCAGCGTTTATGGTTTGTGCGGCTCGTCTCTGCGGTGAGCCAATATTCTCCCAAACTCCCAAACCACGCGGACGGACGGACGCAGAAGAACATGGTGGACTGGCAAGAACTTGTATGGCAGCGGTTCGTAAATACAGATATTTGTATGAGTCCGCTCTCAGAGATCACCGTGATCAACATGTTGTTAATAATTCTTGGAGAGAAATAGCTCGCACTGTCGGAAAAGACGAGGACGCTGTTAAAAAATGCGGGAATGCCATGTTGTAAACAACAGTAATTTCTACTTCTACTATGGTGTAGTGTTGGATGCATGCCGTAGAGCTCCATGCTGCCCCATTCAGCTTGTGAGAATATCGACTGCAGAGACGAGCCGCATGAACCATAAACGCTGCGAGTTGTGAAGCGTGTTCCATCCGCGAGCCGCATCACCAAGCGGAAAGTGAATGCGTCAAGCATAAACCAAGCTTCAGGGTTGAAGAAGAAGAAAAGATCCTTTCTATAGCGCCCCTCAAGATAAAAATCACGAGGCGCTTCACAAAAAAAAAGTAAAAATATAAAAAATAATTTAGAAAATGTTTAAAAATATGTTTAAAATGAGCAAAAAATAGACAATTGTGATTAAAAAAATGTTAAGAAAGAGAGAGAGTGAATCCTGAGGAAGGTGGAATAGGTGGGGAGAGCAGAATAAAGACAGAGTGGTGAAGAAGGTCTTACAAATGCCACTTTGAACAAGTGAGTCTTCAGCTGCTTTTTAAAGGAGTCACTGAGTCCACTGATCTCAGGCTCAGGGGGAGAGAGTTCCAGAGTCTGGGAGCCACAGCAGCAAATTATCTGTCACCTTTGGTCTTTTGCCTGGTGCGACCAGTAGGCTTTGATCACTGGACCTCAGGGACCTGCTGGAGGTGTGGGGACTAAGAAGATCTCCAATGTAAGATGGTGCTTGTGTCACAGAGTGGTGATGTTGCACTAATTTTATATTGCATGTTTTACTTGTTTTTATTCTGATGTGCATGTTTTTATTTGGTGTGGTTTTAGTTGTGGTGCAACATTTTGTGTTCATTCTGTGACTAATCACCCCAATCACCTTCACCTGCGGCAGAGTGTTGCCTGGACTGCTAATTAATGGACAGACGCAGGCAGGACAGGTGATTTAGAGGGAGGAACACGATGGGAATGAAAAAAAAAACTGAGAGAGTCAGGATGGCAGACGGGATGAGCTAGGGGCAGAGACGCACCCCGGGTCGGCTTCCTGAGGACCACATGTGCCTGGACCCCCCCGCCGGAACAGAGGAGCACCCGGAGTACGGTCCCGGATGAGGGACGGCGGCCGAGTGTGGAGGAGCGTGGGTGTCCCTCCCTCCACACATGAGCGGCGCGCGTACTGGTGCCGCTGGGTCCGGTTGGAGTCTTGGACCGAGGAGGGGGGTTCACTAGCGGCACGGACAGCGAGCGGCAGCGGAGAGCGAGATCCGCGGTGGAGAAGCCAGGGCACGGAGCACAACACGGCAGGCGGGCAGAGTTCCTCTGCCCCTGCGCGTAAGTATTGGAGCAGTGCCTGGCTACGTCTGGACCTGCTGTCTCTCCATGTGTGGTCTGGTGCTTGGGGACGTTTGACTGCCGGAGGTTTTTGTCTGCCACAGGGGCCGAGGAGAAGGACTGGATCCACGGGCCTTCCAGCCTGTGGATCCCCGCGGACGACGTTCCCCGCAGGAGGGCGGGGTCGTAGGTTTCACCTGGCGAGTGCATGCAGGGGTAGACTGGACTGCCTTGTCCTTTGGGCATCTTCTTCAGCTTTTAGAATAAATTCCCTTTTTTAAAATTTGCTTCTGTGGTTGCGCTGCTTGCCTTGGATTTTAGAATCTATTTTAATCGGTGGCAATTTTAGTGGTACCCTATATTTCCACCGGAGGCGTGCCACGTCACACTTGTCCATGTAAGGCCCTACAGACTAGAACTAGGATCTTGAAATGAACCCTGGAGTTGACTGGCAGCCAGTGAAGCTGGAGGAGAAGCGGGGTGATGTGGGTGTGTTTGGAGGACTTGGTCAGAAGCCGAGCACAGGCATTCTGAACCACCTGTAGACGGTTCAGGGAGGTTCTGCTCAGACACGTGAAAAGAGAGTTACAGTAGTCTAAGCGTGAGGAGATGAAGGTGTGGATAACTGTCTCAAGTTCAGAGCGAGACAGAATGGGACTCAGCTTAGCAATGTTCCTGAGATGGAAGAAGGAAGAGCGAACAAGAGAACTGACATGAGGATCCAGGGTGAGAGCTGGGTCAAAGGTCACACCAAGATTCCTGATGGAAGGCTTGGTGTGAGATGCAAGCTGACCAAGAGAATCTCTGACTTTGGGAACCAGCTTGTCTGGGGCACAGATGAGGATCTCAGTCTTATCTTCATTCAGAAGTAGAAAGCTCCCAGCCATCCAGGTTTTGATAGAGTCTGAGCAGGTGTGTAACAGCTGCAGCTTAGACATCTCATGGGGCTTAAAGTAGATGTACAGTTGGATGTCATCTGAAGAGGAAGCAGATAGAGGAGGAAGAGCAGAGGCCCCAGCACAGAACATTGTGGGACACCATGGGTAAGGGAGGTGGTGGAGGACCTAAACTTGGAGACGGCCACAGAAAAGGAACGCTCAGAAAGATTAAAGGAGAACCACTCCAGAGCAGTTCCTGATAGGCCTACCCAGTCTCTCAGCCTCTCCAGTAGCAGGTGATGGTCAACAGTGTCAAAGGCTGCTGTCAGGTCCAGCAGGACCAGAACTGAACAGTCCCCTGAATCACTGTGAGTCAGAAGGTCATTAGAGACCCTAAGAAGAGCTGTTTCAGTAGAATGAGCTCTACGAAAACCTGACTGGAAGCAATCATAGATGTTATGTTCATCAAGAGCAGCTGTGAGTTGTTTAGCCACAACCTTTTCCAAGATCTTGGAGATGAACGGAAGTTTAGAGATGGGTCTGAAGCTGCTATGGAGAGAGGGGTCGAGACTTTTTAAGAAGTGGGTGGATTACAGCGTTCTTAAAGTAAGCAGGGACCTGACCAGAAACCAGAGAAGCATTAATAATAGAGAGCACGCTGGGACAGATGGACTGAAAAGCACTTTTAAACAAAGATGAGGGTATGATGTCGAGGGGGCATGCAGAGGTCTTCATAGAGTTAACTAGATTGGTTAGCTCAGGCAAAGAAACAGGAGCAAATATATCTAGGATGATGGGCCTGGTTGGAGTCGGGAGAGGCAGCGATAAGGCTGAAGGAGAGATGCTAGATCTAACCTTACTGACTTTGTCCACAAAGAAAGACAGAAAGTTCTCACAGTCTGCAACAGAGTGGATGGAGGCTGTAGGAGAGGCAGGAGAGACGATACTGCTGATGGTGTTAAACAGCACCTTGGGGTTCCCTTTGCTCTGGGACACCAGGTTGGAGAAATAGGCAACCCTCACGTCTCTGACTGCAGAGTTAAAGGATGTCAGAAGATCCTTTAGGTGCAGCAGATGGATGTGGAGATGGGTTTTCTTCCACAAGCGCTCAATTTTTCTGCATTGGCGCTTTAGGCTGCGAAGGCTCTCATTAAACCAGGGAGTAGCAGCAGAAAAATTGCTAGCTGTGCTCTCATTAAGAAAACGAGAACTAACCATACGGCGAGCAGGAGGTGGGGACGCAGAAACTGACAAGTTGAAGAAAATGCAATGGTGATCTGAAATATAAACGTCCTCAGGACACTGTCAGCATTTAGACTCAGGGTAAAAACAAGGTCTAGAGTGTGCCCCCTGGTGTGTGCAGGGCCAGAAACATGCTGGGTAAAGCTGAAGGAGTCCATAAGGCTGGAGAAATTCATGGCAAAGTGATCAGAGGGATCATCAACGTGGATGTTAAAATCACCAACAATCACCAGTCTGGACAGCTTCACAGTGGAGGATAGAAAGTCACTAAACTCCTGAAGGAAAGAACTGTTTGGACCAGGTGGACGATAGACCACATCACAGTAGAACGGGTCCTTACGCCCGACATTAACCAGCTGCAGTTCAAAGGAAGCAAAGTGACCAGAGGTTGTAGAGCTACATGGAAGATGGTCTCTGAAAACAACAGCTAGGCCTCCACCACAACCAGAACCCCGGTGCTGGCTAAGAAAAGAATAACCACTCGGGCAGAGTTCAATCAGACCAGAATAATCAGATGTTTGCTGCCAAACTTCAGTCAGAAATATAAAATCCAGGTTTTTAGAGAGAATTAATCATTGAGCAGGAAGGACTTATTGTTAACAGAGCGGGTATTTAATAGAGCCATGCTGGGTGAGGTGGAGGAATCAGAAACTACAGAAACAGCTGGAGTTAGTGGACGTAAATTAGCAGGGTTAGATCCACGGTGTTTATAAAAACCACTTATGGGGGGAACAGGAGGAGAGACCACTGAGGAATGAGGATAAACCGACCTTAAAAAACTTGGATGAAGAAACCGTGCCGCAACGCGGCCTGGCGGGAATGCGGGAAAAGTTAAAAGCAAAAGTTAAAATATGTCTCCTTTAAAGATCATTATGTTCCTTTGCAGTAGATGTACTGGGCCAGGGGTCTGCAGCCTTTACAGTACAAAGAAACGTTTCCCCCCTCAGTCCACCTGAATTAAACTTAGAGCCGCAACTGTTAAAGAACCTTTTGAAAAAATTTTTTTGCATTTCAGAGAAATTCTACTGAACAAGATTAAGGCCATTGAAAGAAAAAGGTATTTTGTTTCCAAAATTCTAAAAACAATATGAGAATTTTGAAGAAGAAAATTCTGGGAAGAAATAGAGAACTTTGAGATTAAAGCAACACTAAAGAGTTTTAACATTTAGGACACTAGTGGGTCAGTTTCAGTCTAGGTCACACTCTCATGCATCTAATCAAAACAATCATTCTAACACAAAAGGACCTAACAACATCAACACATAATTGGGGCGTGTGTGTGTTGGGGGGGGGGGGGGGGGTATTCAATTCACATGTAGTTTCAGCTTGTTCAACAACAAGTCAGCTATAATTTATAAGCTCAACACTCCCATATTCCAGTCACAATTGACAAAGAACTGAGAGGCAAAACGTCTTTAAGGAACCAATGAAGTCCAGTTGCCTTCATTTGAACCCATTGGATTAAACATGCATTGTTTGTCTTTATTTAAAAACATGAGTTAACCGTTTTTGCAATTTCAGCCAAAGACATTAAGAGCCATTGTGGAAGGTCCAAAGAGCCACTTGTGGCTCAAGCGCTGCAGGTTGCAGAAAACAATATAACAGCAATTCAGTAACATTTGCATAACTTTTCAATAAACTTCTCAATCTTAGTGACAACATATGTCAACATCTCTTAAACTTCAGATAAATGCAGTCACATGCTTTGTTTAATCATCTTGCAATAGGGTACATTGTGACATAAAAATCAGTACTTGTTAATGTTTAGGCTCTGCCCTCAGCAGGGGTGGGGCCCAAGCTTGCTCTCAGGGGGGCACTGGCCCTCACAATCTGGTTGAAGACTCATACTGAGTAAATATTTCTGAAATAGCTCATGTTTCATCACATTAAATCAAATATAAATTTCAGTGGAGCAGCACTACACATCTTCAAGGCATCCTGCCAAGCAGCAGCTGCCATAACCCAGAAATACCTGATAGTTGGATCATTAATCTTGCAGGTAAACATGAAATTGACTCTTCAAAACATTGTGATCCCATTTATGTCTAAGTCTGCGATTGCCTCCGATAGTAAGAATCCATGTATAATGGGGAATAGGAGCGCTGTGATGAGAAGGATCATCTGAGTCAATAAAGGTGTGGAGCACGCTCCATAAAGCACACAAAGGGAGAAATCATCTAACAGCTTTAAAAAAATTAATTGGGAACATGTAATGATGGCATGAAGTCAGTCAGCTGTGTTTTGCATCGTCAGTGTTTTCAGCCAGCTAACGTCAGATGTGACAGCCTCCTCCAGTGGAACTGGTCCAGCAGTCTGAACAAAACCACTGTGAATGTGGGGAAAAACCTCTGGAAAATCTCCAGAGCTCTGCATTGTTGATGTCATCTTCTTGTGCATCAAGCGGTCCCCACCCTGAAGACATCAGCTTTCTTTGTACTGCTTGTTACAGATTCTTTTTTGAGGGAAGGGTAGGCGTAAATGTTTCGTGGAAAAAGTTGTAACTGCTCTCCAGAAATTCACCAAGGAGTTTATTCCTGGAATAAAAATGAGAATTTCCTGGAGATCTTCCAACCAAACGGTTGGGAAGATTTTAGCAACAAAACTGGAAGAGAGGCAAATACTGATTTAGCATCAAGACTTTGTTTTTAGGGAGATGTTTTTTTTAGTCATTGTAAAAAGTTCATTAGTTTGAGAAAAGATGTGAAACAACAACTGACTAAGCTCCCGGATCTCATGAGTTAACACCCCCCCCCCCCGCCCCTTTTACTCTGGATAATTAAGTTGTTACAAAATTAGCTATCTGAATTAAATATAACAATGATCAAATAAATTTGTATTTAAATATTGTTTAGTGTTTATGGATTTTCCTGATGACGTGCTACAGACCATCATTAGCCGTCTGTGGGTCATTTAGGACGTTGGTTCCTTTGGACTAGTTATCTAACCCTTTCCTCACATGAAATATTGTCATATGTGAATAGTGTCAAAACCTCCTGGGGAGACTCCTGAGCAGTATAGTGTGTAATTGTTACGGTGATAAGACCAACACATCTGCTTAGAAACTCTTTTCTCACAATGTGAGTGACCCCTTAAGAGTTTAAGCAACTCTTGATTCACCCCGCAACTTTGAAAAACATCTTGAAAAGCAGAGATTTATGATTGGAGCGGTCCCAATGACATTCCAAGCAGACCCGAGTGCCCATCACACACCACACAAGGTAGGATAATCTGGCAAGATTATCTTTAGAGCATTTACAGTAATTGTGAAACCTGGCAAGCCAACCTAAGCCCTATTTACAAGACACACCATGCCCGCAAATCAGCGTAATATTAACACAACAGTGTGTCATAAACGCGCCGTACTGGCATGGCACAAATTTTGTGGCATTTGTTCCGCCACACTTGATAGTAATATTGCGTTAACTGTCAAATAAATGGCGATTGCGCCTTGTCGCTACAGAGGGAGGTGTCTTGATCAAATGGGGAGTTACTGCAAAGCTCCGGCTGGCAACTATATTGAAAATGAAAGTAAACATGGGCCGTAAATTTAGCTTTTGTGAACAGAATCAGCTGAGACAGCAAACTGGACCAATGCAGCAGTCCTGTAGCTGGAGCTCAGATCACCAAAGACAGTACGGGGACTGTGAGGGACAGGGAGGACAGACACATTTAGGAGTGGCTTGTCAAAAAACTTAAAGAGCACGACTACGATTGAGATAAACAGATAGTTATGTCCAAGATAAAGGGAAGTCCTTGGCAGCGCAGAGACTGCCCCATACCCCCTTTATACCGCCATTGTGTAATCTTTTGTAAAAAAGGACACCATTGCACCACATTACCAACACGGTCTGACCACTTATAAATGGCATAAGCCTCCCTGATGCCGCCACGGCATTGTAGCAAATTGACGGCACTGTTATATAGTCTAGTTACGACCCATCAACAGATCTTAGTCGTGGAGTAGGATTTATGGTTGTCTTTCGAACTAGAGACATCCCATTGGCTAAGTAGCCAGGGCGCATGATCAATGGGGATACAGTGACAGGACACTCACAATGTCACATCTTCCCTCCTCTTTCCACAAGCACGTCCTCGTGCTCCAGCGCAGGGTGCCACAAACTTCAAATCCAGGCGGGATTCGATTCCCAGACTCCCGGGTGAGAGTCATGCGCGCTAACCAGTCAGCTAAAGGGACATCCCATTGGCCAAGTAGCCAGGGCGCATGATCAATCAGGATACAGTGACAGGACACTCCCACTGTCACATCTACGTGCTATTTGACAACAAAAAACGTGACATATTCACATCTATGGATGTCAGTCAACAAGGCATTCACTGTCGAAGAAGATGCAAATATATCTTTTTTCTAAATAACAGACTTAATTACCTCTATCTGCTATTGATTCAAAGAGAAACCAAAATCAAAGTAGTCCAATGTTGATTCCAAAGCTGTTTCAAACAAGCCGCCACCATCTCTGTTTTTTCACCAAAGTGGCAGCCATGTTGGCGGCCAACAAGTCTTTACTTGTTGCTTGTTACTTCTGACATCAGCGTGCTCAGTCTGTTTTGCGGCTTCATATAATCTATTATTAGTTTGGTTGGTTATATTACGCAACTATGGTAAATCGTTACTGTGTTGTGAGATGCAACACATGATCGCCAGGGAAACAGGTGGAAAACTAGCTAACTTTTCACAGTTTTCCAGCTTGGAGGCATGACCACGAGACCAAGAATCTAACATAAAGCTGTAAGGCAACCAAGCAGCAACTTCGAGTATTTTCATTCTGGTAAGTAAGTAAAGTTACATATAGAGTACGTTATTTAAACACCGTTTCTTTCCTTCAACCGCAACGTGCACACACGACACACACAAAGACTATGAACACATACCGATAGGCTAGTGCGGGCGCACTGACAGACAACACAACTTCTCCTGCTACACTTCTTCTATGAGATGACAATTTTGATTGTTTTACTAGAAAAACCAGCAAATGAAACGTTTACCTCTCATCCAGATGTTTACATTCGCTCTCACCACAAACAAGTTGGCCGAAAATGTCCGCTATGCAGAACTGTGGCGGCAACAAATTGTCGTTGGTGCTCCAATCTTGGGTCTTTCATATGAATCAAAACCGTTTATGATGCTGATTTTGTACATGTACCTGTTCCCGGATTCTCAGTTTAACGTATCATGGTATATTCTGCATTCTTCTCTGCGACACACCGTTTATTTTCACAGTTTGTTTACACTCGTAAGGCCATCAACATGTCTGCGCACATCCCAGAATGCAACGCATAATCGTGTTAGTGGCGTTAGTGGGGACCGACACTAAGTCGCTTTACTTTTGGTTGCTCTTGAAACAGGGTCATAAAAGCTACTTCTCCCAAAAAAAAAAAGGCTGTTAAAGTTCCGAGTGAAAAACGGCAGAAACCATTTAACATTTTGTTAAACATTTATTTGATCATTTGCTTTGTTATTTGATGAAAATGGTGTACTTTTATCCACAACCAAAATTCAAACACAGTGATGTTTTGACCTGTGGCTCTAAAGTTGTTGACTCAAAGTACCACAATGCAACACTTCACTCCCCTCTGTTCAGGAGCAACGCCCCAAGACCGCAGAAGTGGGAGGCTCGTCCCTGGAAGTAGAGAGGGATGAGAGAGGGTGACGAGGGTTCCCCCCACGTCCTCCTCCTGCTCAGACAAGCTGGCCACCAGTGAAGATTAAGAAAGTCCGTCTCTACTAACATAAGAGTGAATCATGCCCGTCGTCATTCCTACCGACTGGGAGCGGAGCCGAAATTGTGCAAGATACGGATAACACCGCGCAGAGGTCCGGGTGTGGATCGAGTCACGTTTTAGTTTTCTTTTTTTTTTTTTTTTTTTAAGGGGAATGTCTCTCAAGGGTCGTCGCATAATGCTGCCTCCCTCTCGTGTGTTTTATGTTGAAGCAACAGAAACAGAAGTGACCTGGATAAAGCTGCTCGGAGCCTAGGAAAGCCAAAGAGCGCGTGCAGATATCCCCCTCTTATCAGCGGACAGAAGAAAGGGGGATTTTTACAAAGTAGGGCAGAAGTTTGTGGCTGGTGTGAAGCGAAAACATGGGGAACGCAGGAAGCATGGACCAGCACACTGATTTAAGGGGACACAACATGCCCCTGAAACTCCCCATGCCAGAGCCAGGTGAACTGGAGGAGAGATTCGGGATCGTTTTGGTAAGAAAATAAAAAATAAACTTGTTTCCATGTGTTTCCTCCTTTGTTCTCAGTGCCTGGGACGGGACAGCTGTGTGTAGGTTGGTCCTGTTTTGTCCACGCGCGCCTGGACTTTTTCTTCTCGGTTTGAATAAAAGCAGAAAACCAGTGTTTTATTTCATTTTTATTTTTATTGGTTTTCAGCTTTACTCTGAGCAGAACTTTTTTTTCTCGGTGGTGTTTGAACTCACCACCAGTTCATGCTTTTAACTTATTTGTTGTTTATTCCCACGTTTCTTATAAAATTCCCAAATTCAGACACTTGCACTTCCTAACGTGGAAAGCCATTTGTTTTATTGCAAATTTTTTCTTTCAACTTTATAAGTCCAGACGTTTGTGAGCGCCCAGCATGCCCAGGCCCCTTTGGAGCTCCTGTCACACCAAACAGCTCTGCTCTTAGGCCTGGAACTGAAGGGTCCTCCAGGAGGACATGAATGTTCTTTTATTTTTATAAAAGTTGGTGACTGACTTAAAACTAGAGCTGCTTTTTTCACACTTACAAGGAAGAACCATGGTGAAATCTGAGAGCTGGCTAAATGTGGGTCAGCTGTCTCAGATTTGCCTTCACTATAAGTGTGTGTGTGGGAGATAAAAAAGTGACTTTCTGTTTTGTTTCAGCACAAGATTGAGATTTCATGGCTTGCACTGATTCCTGAATTAGTCTGTTGCCTAAAGCAGAAGGTTGGATGTCGGGTCATTTTGTGATTGCTGACATTTTATTTTGGTGGGGTTAGAAAGGTTTGACATCACACCTCAGAGGGATTTGGGCCATCTTCTTAATCACATCTGCTCCTAAGAGTCGCTCTGAGCATCAAGAATCCTCCTTCTAATTTGTGGGCTCAAAATAATTAGGATCCATAAAGTTTACTTGAGCTAATCCCTGAATATGCTGTCTAGAAACGAACATGCTTCCCTAAACGGAGGATTTTCTTGGGCTGGCTGTCAGTAAAGCCGATCTTCTTGAATGTCAGGGAACTCCCCGATCGTACTCTGTTTTGATCTTTTTCTGCTCCTCCTGCCAGCATAATGCCTCAGCTCTCCATGGGATGGGAGCCCTCTGGCATTAGAAGAATTTAGTGCTATTAGCAGAGCATTTAGTGCTCCTTACCACCCTTTAAACCCTGATGCTTCTCAGCTGTGAGCGACGGTGATTGACTTACCTGAGTAGCACTGTTTGGATCTGATGACCTCATCTCAGATTGAGTAACAGATGATGAGCTGGATGCCTCTCAGGCTTCTTTGTAGGTTAACAATGCTGATGAGTCAAGATTTTGTCCTTTGCAGCATCTAAGCTGCTCCTTAATCATTTCCTGTCACCCCTAGTATTATTAATCAATGCGACTGGTTTTGCATCCTTGAGTTTCATTCTGAGGCAGCTGATCAAAGGATAGCAGCATCAACAGGCGAGCTCTGCATCACAGCAGGAAACCGCTCAGATTAAAGACTGCTGCTTTGCTCGACCACATTTGAGCAGCCAACTGGATTTCTCATCACTGCATTCGGATCTCTAGACTGTGTGACGGGAAAAACACACTTTTTAGAATATTAACTTCCAGCATCTCTGACCTGACCTGGATGCAGAACCTTTTTAGTTCAGTGTTTTACCTGTGCTTCCTAAATCAGAGTTGTTACTTATTGACAAAAACAGGAACCACACATCTATAATATGAAGTCACTTCTCTATAACTTTTTAGGACTTTTTGCAGAGTCAGCGTTTTATTTTTCAGCTGGGTTTGACCACGTTACGACTGCTGTGCTCCCCTAATTATCTACAGTTAACACTTCAAAGGTAGTTTAAGCAGCTTCGGCGTTGTCAAAGCTGCAGCGGGTTAAAATTTAACCCATCTCGCTTTGGATGAGATTGCGTTTGAGTCTGCAGATTCCTCTAAATAAAGGCTGTCCATTGAAGTCTGTCTCATAAATCCTCAGAGTCTAGGTCCCGATCTTTGAAACAGACTTAGGCTAATTGTATCGTAATTCCTCTGCCATCATGCAAGGGTGTGAATCATGTGTGACCTTGGCCATGAAAGCAGTTCCAGGTTTAACCCAAATATTCACTGTTTAGAGAACTAAAACGGCTGGAAGATTTTATACCGCAAGCAAAAACAGGAGCAAAATCTACGGGCATGAATGTTTTGTTTTTTAAATGTGCATCGTGCAAAAAGTTTTCATTTTATGCTTCAAAGATATTAACTGAAAAAAGTGTAATAATTTTTTTATTTGCAAATATATGCTGAAGGTGAAAATTTTTTCTCTAACCTCGAACGCCTGTGTTAGCCTCACAAAGGACATAAACGGGAAACACTGAAGTCGGAAAAAGCCTGTCACTTCTGCGTGGCCCCGCCCACCAGGGCTTACAACCACAGAAGGCTGGGTTGATTTTTGTGGCCAGGAGAGAGTGTAGCCTGTTTTGGATATTTAAAGCTAACTTTTGGCACGAGCTAATCGACAACATGGCGAAACACTCTCAAGCATCAACGTAGCAATTGTTTTACCCCAGACAGAAAAGAGAATGACGGCACTGGAAGAGTTGTGTTGCCGTTAGCCAATCAAAGGTGATATATTTACATTTTAAGAATATTAATGAGCAGGACAATCATTCCTGCTGTTTTCCACCCCACACTCTTCCAGTAAATTTCAACCCCCTCAAACAGGAACGCCAGAGCTTTTTTTACTGAAAACATCTCAAAAGGCATTAATTAATACTAGACCACAAGAAATTTGTAAAACAAATGAATGAGACCTCTAAACTTAAGCAATAAAACTGCAAATCTATTGTAATTCTTCCCATAAAACATCTTAAGCATTCAGTTTACACTCAGTCTTCATCTGATCCTGGACAACAATCGTGCCGCCTAGATTTAGTGACTTCTGCGGAAGAGAAAACGTGTTTATGGGATGGACTTTGTAACTTTCCAGACTCAAGTACAAAAGTGAAAGTACGAGCAGAGAGGATCCATTATTCCCCATGAGACATGCATGATGCTCGTCAGGCCCTTCTTTACAGCCTTCAGGGTAAAATTTGATTTGAAGAATTCTTTCTCCAGTCTGTTCCCTCTCCTGGCTTCTGTTACATTTTTGCTGATTACCTTCTTCACAAAAGGCTCTCACACATTTATGAGTTAGGTCTTTTAACGTTTACTACCGTTAATGTTTAGATACCATCCTCTTGAAGCCGAGGCCCTCACCCCGCGCCACTGCTGTCTGGGAGAGAGACAGGTTACACATTTAAATGCCATATGGGGGCCGTTGGGCTTATCTGCTGCTGTTGCTGCTTTTCTCAATAGTCTGTCCAGATTACATATAAGCTGCTTTGTTAAAGGCTGCTAAAGTGCCAGGAGTTATTTGTGCTGTTGGGGGGGCACACTGCGTCTGAAATCTACTCTTCAGATTAATCACAAGAGTAGATTTTCATGTTCGACTGAAGTGTAATTTGTCACATTGGCTGGTTCGGAGTGGTGGGCTGTTTACCTGCACTCTGTTGCCCAGCTGGACTCTGTTTCTAATCTCTCCATAAATTAGGATTTTAAAACTGTCTTTGTAAAGTTTCATACATTCTGGTTCTGTGACATGACTGTCTGTTTTCATGTCATCCAGTGGTGGATGGTATCTGAGCCCCCTCCACCTTTTTGTTTACTAAACCCAGGAAGTGACTAAGTTAACCCTCTCTACTTGTTTTTTCCCCACATCGACTCTTCTTCATTAAAAGCTAGAACAATGGTTGTTGTCTGAGGCACATGGGGGGAACCGTGGCCGAATCTCGTGTGTCAGCCTCGTGGAACAGAGCTGCTCTTTATTCAACGGGGGTACCCAAGATGGAGCCTGGCACTGGACCCAGAACCGGCAGGCTGTGAAAGGCCATCGCTCCAACCTGCATGTGTGTGATTGTCCAGGAGGGTTTCTGCTTTGTCGGATCCCCGGATGCTCACCCACCAATTAGCTCCAACAGAACTGATCATGAATGGAGGAGCAGAGAAATCCAGCAACCACTGCTCTGGCTAGTCGTGAAATGCAAAAATACAGACTTTTAAAAAACCTTAGTAGGGATGTAAGAAAATATTGATACACTGAAATATTGCGATCTTTTGTTTTAGGATTCTTTATCAATATTTAAAAGCAATGTATCGATTTTGTTATTGAGAACTTACATGCAAACTTTTACTGTATTTTGTGTGGTGCAATTCAAACTCCGACAGCTAGGTGGCAGCAGCTTTTACCACCTTCATTCTGACAGAACAAGATCTCGGGAAACATTGGATTTCATAGATTGTTTCAGTTTAACGTCCATTATTGTCGACTTAAGTCAAATGCTAGATACTAATAATGTTACAATGTTGGATTACATGTGTGAAAGGTACATTATTAAAGTGACAGTGTGTAGTTTCCTTGGCGACAGGGGCCAGTACGTACCTAAGTGGTTGCAAGTAAGCATTACGTTTGTGTTCAAGTAAGACTTTACCAACGTGGATGGCCATTAGGGTCAAAAATCCCTGGTAGCGCAACCTCCAGCAATATAACAAGAACATCAGATTCCTTTTCATCACTGGCAACGAGTGAAGAGTTAAATGTGTACAAAAACAATGTTTGTGTATGGTGAAAGTTTTGTAACCATTTGTTACAAATCAGTAAATGCATTTTGTCCTCACAGGCTTCTGTAGAAAGAAACATGGCATCCAATATGGCGTCACCCAGAGACATGTGTTCGAGACCAGATATTTATGGTTATATGTTATGAAACTGCCAATATTTTTCAATAACTGGGCATCATTTAATTAATTTACAACAACATTTCAATGGATATTAAACTGGATAAAATCTACAGATTGTCACTTTAAGCACGATGAGCATCACAGTTATGAAATATCTGGTCCCCCTGGTGTGGGAGTAGCAGCTGAATCCAGTGACCCAGTCGGTTATGAAAAACTGGTAGAGATACGACTTTTCAAATTTTTTATCAGCGTCCGTGTAAAGCGAAACATAGTTTATCATGTAATGTTGTAAATCCAGCGTGGTGAATTGTGGCAAAGTCGGCCACAAGTTTAAATCGGTGAACAGCAGCAATGTAAGCTAACATTCATAAGCTAGTTAACTATAAATATCTCTCTGTGAGCCCCACCTAGGTGTGATAAACCTCACTAGGTACCTGGGCTTGAACTAGTTCAAGCCAGACTAAACTGGCAACAAAACAACCTCAGTCACCACTGTTGCCCTCAGTACCATTGACGTCCATCATGGTGGACCCATGTGATCAGGTGACGGAGGTGCAAACGGTCAATATCTTATCGACAGAATTTTGCCGTTACACACCCCCTAGTCCTCTATATCATTCTTGGCTAACACTGTCCCCAACCTTTGCTTGAACAGTTCTCTCACGTATCGTCACAAAATAATACAGCAGCTGAGCTTGGAGCTGAGCTATCACCTCTATTCTACAAAACAAACCTGTCCTTGCCGTGTTGACACCAGTTTGGAGTCTGTGTTTTGACTTGCCTGTTATAATCTCTGCTGCAGGTGTGCTTTGACTCAGCCTTGAGTAGGCCAGTCTAGTTATTTTACTGGGTTGCAGTCCGTTCCCAGTGTTAACCAGCAGGACTGGTCCAATCCTGCGCAAAAGAGCGGCTAAGCAGGAACTCAGCAGAGACCCATATTCTCAGGGTTCTGTCCAAACTCCAAAGGCACAGATGTGCAGTAGAGCCAGACTGCTGGACCAGAGTGCCCCAAGAGAGGGTGTTTTTGTTAAAGTTGGGTTTTTGTCAGAAGTTTGTGTTGTTGTGGTAAATTAGATTGTGGCATCAGGGTCAGCTCTATCACCGAGTTTAAGGTCTTGTGATTTATGAAGACACAATGTGAATATTAACACGGAAACAACACCTTATCCCCTGCTGTAATTAATACTCTGAAGACTCTTTTCATTTTGTGTCGGACTCTTCTGTGTTTTTAACACATATGTTGCTTTGGAAGCTGGTTCTGTTGGTGTAAGACTTGCCAGCGTTGACATCTGCAGAGCAGATTCAGAGGTCCTGGTGCATTTCAATAGACTTGATACAGAACCCATCAGACCTGGAGACATAAAGCAGATTTATTGGACACACGATGCACCTCTTTTTCTGGACCTTCTCATGAAACCAGAGCTGAAGATTTAGATTAAATACTTCCGGCAAACCTCAAAACCCAAGAGTGAGACTTCATGGAACACACGCTTGAAATTAGCCATACCGTAGCGCCCTGCTGTTGTTAGTGTTTTGGTGTAAGTGCTATTTCGTCAAAACTACATTGAGTCCTTTGATAAGGAGTATAATGATGGACGCTGGGTGATAATGAAATTGTTATGGTTGCCTTCCTGGAATAATATTTTTGTTTTTCTTTGTCTTTTAACTAAATGTCTGAAAGGCCACAGGGCAGATGTTAAAACTTTCTGACATTAACTTTTGGACAATCATCTACAAGCAATTAACTTTGGAGTCAACCCCATTCACAGTGGCTACATGATGTGTATTGCTGGGCTGGAATATGGCGATACGATCACAAAATAAGAAATGATGCGATTGTGAAACTAAAAGCCAGACAATGTTCGCAAAATTTACAATCAATGATGAATAAGAGTCTGCTATTTTCTAATTCTGCTTGTTATGTGCCATGGACTTCACATATGATGCCCGTGAATTTTAAAAATGCATTTTGATACCAAGAAAGCACTTATTTTCGAACAGGGGGAAACATTATTTTAGGTTCTGTGTGAAAATAAGTCCAGGACTACAAACGTGCATCACGAAAGTGACGTCATCAAACCAGACACGGAGAAAAACGGAGGGAAAATGGCTGTGAGTTTAGCTAACTTGAAATCCTTTCGTCAGAAGGAAAGAACCACCATAAATCTGGCAATTTGGTAAGTAGCAGCTACGTTAGGGGACAAGAGATTCTGTGGTGACGTCATATATGCGATGTGCCGATATCTAATTTGTAGTCATGCTAATTACAAACTTTTAGAAGCTGATAAATCTCAAAGTACGTGACAGGCGTGGTCAAAACACCCATCATTAGTGTTCATTTAAATTGAAGTACAACATATGTGCGATCCAGGGCGTAATGCAAGATGGATTAGAAAATAGCGTTTTTAGCACCATTGACTTGCATTCATTTTTTAGTTCTTTCGGGGACCCATGGTCCGGAAGTAGATGGGGGTGACTGAGGCTTCCTATTGTAACCCCTTCTTTCCACCGGAACCGTCAGCAGCACGTTACTGCAGCAGCACGTCTTGCTCGCGTAAGCTGCTGCTTGGCCCTTCCCACGAGACACGAAGCAGCAGGGGAGCAGCTGTCACCGACAGAGCACGACGTCACACAAGTGACCTAGTCAGTAAACACAACAACAAGCAGGAGAAAACTACAACATGGCTCCAAAAGATTTGTGTTTTATGTTCTGTCCGTTTTATAATCACCAATACAGACTAGGGCTGTCGCGGTAACCGCAAAAATGAAATATCGCGATATGAAGAAGCCCACCGCGCTGCATCATGCGCCACCGCGATTACTGAACTTGGTTCAACTCAATGATGCATGTTGAGAAGGATGGCTGCACTGGTATCAAAACGAAACGTTACTTCGCTCCTGTGGGAGCGCTTTGGTTTTCAGTACGTCAGCTGCTGCGCAGCCAGAGTCCTTGGCCGAGACAGAGCTGCCACCAGCGGCAAATAAATAAATAAATAAATAAACGCTCGGAGACCTGCTGAAGTCCCGGACAAGCACTGCTTCTGCAGCCGTCCCAAAGAGAGTTTGAGCCGAGCTGGAGCTCACTCGCTACCTGCAGGAGGAATGCATCCACCCTAAAGAAAACCCCCGTGACATGGTGGAGCAACAAACGGGAGATTCCCTTTGCTCGCCAGAGTCGCACGCAAGTACGTGTGTTTAGTGCAACGAGCGCACCATCCGAGAGGCTTTTCAGTGTTGCTGCAAATGTTGCCGCCCCTCTCAGATCCTCTCTCAAACCGTAGTTAACATGCTGGTTTTCCTTGTAGGTAACAAGGACGTGACCGAGCTATAAATCACCGTCATTCGTGTGTGTGAAAGTGAAATGATAGTGCGCCCGCCCCCCGGCGCGCGCGCGCGCGCCCGGTACATGTAATTTTTTATGCTTGATTTTAAACAACTAAACAAAATGGGGACTTGTTTCTTATTTGTTAGATGCTGCAGCCAAATTTGCATTTAAAAGTTTAACCTCCTGAATTTTGTTGTTTTTAAGTTCAGTCGGACTCCGACTGTCGGAGAAACAAGCGTTACTGCGATCTGCGTTGTTACTGCCCTTTGATCTGCATTCAGTAAAGTGTTATTAAAGAAGGCACGGCAATTTTTAACCTTTTTTAAATGTGTAAACATTATGTTTAGATAGTACTGCAATAAAAAAGTGCTGCAATAATATCGCACACCGCAATATTAAGCCACCCTGAATCACCGCAGGGGGAATTCCTCAACCGCGACAGCCCTAATACAGACCTGAAAAACAAAGGAGACCGCTAGCTAGGTGATAACTTCTCACGGGGCCGCACAGTTAGTAACTTGTTTTTAAAGTAAATCAACCAGAAGGCAGTACAGTACGTTTCTTTATTCTGGAAATCTCGGGAGCTTCGCTCCGTTTCCGCGTTCGATTTCCTGTCTTTTCTTCCCCAAAAATGTCGAACTTGATCCGTTTCAGAGGTGTCGCGCGTAGAAAATAGAACCGGTGCGTAAGGGCCGCGACATGCTGCTCCTGAGACGCGGCCGACTCGCGTCGCTGACTGCTCCGGTGGAAAAGGTCCTGTTGACCACAGCGGTTCCTATCAGCAGCTATGACGTGCTGCTGCAGTAACGTGCTGCTGACGGCTCCCGTGGAAAGAAGGGGTTATATTTGAAAAGAAAAAAAAACTTGCTGTGATTGGCCAGCCACAATACTGGCTGGAGAATGTGGAAAGTTCCATTGGAGCATTGCTTGACTGACCTGAAAAGCAAAGATTTGTGCTTCAGCAAATGATGGACTAGACTTTAGGCTAGCAAAATCTTACAAGTAAGAGGGATTTAATCACACATGCACAAAATGATGCATCTGGTAGTGAATGAGTTGTTTTGCAGACAACTTCTGTCATATATGCAGGAGTTCGCCTTACAAATCTAATTTATTTTTGTTGGAGTAATCGGTTGTTTACAAGCTCCTGGTCTGCGTTTTGTCACTAGATGTGGAAGCACCGTGGGCTCTACGGTTCATCAATCATCTCAATCAAGTCTGTGACAACTCTGTTGCTCTCTGGGGTTTGAAGGCTGATAGTTTGGCTTCAAATGTGGAGAAAATTGTGATGGTGTGAAAGTTTGCTTCTTTGTTTTGTGGTTTTTATCTGCGATTATATCTCTGTAAGAAAAGCTGGTAAAGCATCGCCAGATTCATCTTTAAAACACACGAAACAAAAAAAAGAGAGAAGAAACCAGCTCTGAGTCGAGTCAGTCAACTGTTAAATTGCTAAGTCAGAAATTTCACGCTGGTTTAGTTTGATACTTTCAAACCCCAGAGGAGCTTCCTGGTTTCTGCAAAAACAAAATTAAAGTAAATCTGCGCAGATTTTCAGGACTGTAGAGTTATTGAAGGCAGTCAGTCAGTGACAACACAACTGGTTGCATTTATTTACAGTTGCATTCACTCATAATAAACAGGTTGTGGTTTTTTAGTGTTTCTACAACATAAATTGACTTTATTCCAGCTTCTTTCAGTGTTTTCAAAGTCATTGTTTTAGATAACCAGTTTGGACTCCACCTCAGGAACAGACTCTTTCACAATCCCTCAACATCTGGCCTGGAACCTCTGCATCTGTCCATCACTTGTTTTACTTGGACAGCGCCCTGCTGCTCTAACCCATCTCCATAATGTCGTTTCCTGTATTTGGGAT
This sequence comes from Nothobranchius furzeri, assembly GCF_043380555.1. NCBI lineage: Eukaryota > Metazoa > Chordata > Actinopteri > Cyprinodontiformes > Nothobranchiidae > Nothobranchius > Nothobranchius furzeri. Next base: position 18,268,477 of record NC_091754.1, read on the forward strand.
AACATCACACTTCGACACTGCTTTATGAAGCCGAGGTGATTGACCGCTCAAACGTTATGTGTGCTGTTCATTTAACAACGCAGATGAAGGGTTAAGGTTCCAGGGGTGTTGGTTCCTGTGGAATATTTGGGAAAACTGTTGGAGCTGTTCAGACTGTTGGATCACACTCAGATTTGTAGACTTTTACACGGGAAGTTTAACAAATCTTCCCACTCGCAGCTGCTGAAGGCGATTTCACCATCTTTCTATCACAATGTTGCATTATTTTTGTTAAGGTTTTAGCTCATTTGAAGCATGTTTCTGTGAAGTTTACTAACAGTTTCTGTTTTACCAGCTGTAATTCTGACTGGGTTGAGGAGCTAATGGCTAGTTTGAGCAGGATCAGCCCAGTCTTCCAACATCAGGAAACAACTGTATTCTCAAACACGTACTTGTTTCTGCCATTTTGTTTCTGACACCACTATTCTAGTGGAACTATTATGATATTAATGCTAGTGCTGCTGCAGGCTGCTCCAGGGAAGCTAAAGCTAATTGCTCTGATTTTCTCTGGCAAATGGATAAATTTCAATACCCAAACCTATGTAAATAATTAGGGATGTCCTGATTCAAGTCATTAAGGATTAAGCATACTCTGATATGTTCAGTAGTTTACCTGTGCAAGTTCCTTTTTTTACTTTGTTATGCAGTACAAACCTGCCGACTAAAACTGTAGGTTTCTGTAGGGGATCACGGTGCTGAGAGTTTATCTACACAGGGCACTGGGTTTGTCTTATTCATGCAAACAGATGTATTAAAGACCAAGTTCATTTTTTTTCCCTCCAGTGGTAAATAGTAGGAATTAATGCCGTGTGAGTCGATCTCTATGGTTAACAAAGCAGCTCTGCTGTGAGCAGAAGACTGTAAGATTTTGAGTCTTACTTTCTCTGATTGGCTAAAAACAATTCATCTCTTCCACTGCCTCATTTGCTCTGCAACACTGATGTTTTATCTCCACATGTGACACAAGCCTGGAGGAGTTCTACTGTGTTGTGGATTTGCTAATGCTAATGGTTAGCTTCCACTAGCCAAGACATGCTCTGCTCTCACTTGACGCAAAATCAAGAAGTAGTCTATCTATTTTCAAGTATAGGGAGCTTAAGTCTCCTCCCTTTCTGGTTGGCTCATGGGTTCCCGGAAGAATGAAAAAATGAATGCAAGTCAACGGGGTTAAAAATGATATTTTCTAATCCGCTTTGTCTTATGCGCTGGATCACACGTATGTTGTATATAGGGATGGGTACCGAATTCGGTACTTTTTAAGGTACCGACCGAATTCCATAGTACCGACCGAGCACCGATTCACGTCATTTCAAACGGTGCCTCATTTCGGTACCCGTCCTTCATAACGAGAACTTGCCAAGACAGCTGCGCATGCTCAAGAGCGTTTTGTCGTCGGTCCCTGCGAGCGAGTTGTAAACAGAGCAGCATGGTAGAAAGAACCCACGCTAAAGCTTGGGTTGGGTGGGTCCACTTCACTAAATGTGATGGGTAACTGGGTGATGATGAAACCAGCAACAGACAACGATCTAAGTGAGACATCCTCATCTTAATCTGCTCCGGTAGGTAAATAAAATGTTTAAGATAACGTTACCTTGATATGTTAGCTTCCGTTTCGCTAATGGTGCGTTTGCTTTCTCCTCGGAACTCCGAATTTCCGACTAGAAAAACATGAACGCACTCTAGTTTGGCTTCACTTTACTAAATGCGACGGGTGATTGGGTGAAGATGAAACTAGCGACAACGATCTAAGTGTGAGGCATCATCATTTTAATCTGCTCCAGCAGTTAAATAAACTGTTAAAGATAACGTTAGCTTGATATGTTAGCTTCCATTGCCACCGTTATCAGCTAATGGTGCGTTCGCTTTCTCCTCGGAAATTCTAACTTCCCAGTAGGAAAAATCAAATGAAAAAAGACGGCCATAGGAATGAAGATACACAGTAAATTTAGTTCACAGTAAAGATGTTTGCTTCAGTTTAATTATCAGCTTATAAAACTACAAGGACGATGTTAAAATACAAACAGTTGAATGTAATTTATCATGATATTTATCAAATATTGTTATATATTGAGAAAAATATATATTTAATTATAAAAGAGAATTAAAATAATAAACACTCAAAAGTATCGAAAATTGGTACCGTTAAGTACCGGTATCGATTCGTAGGTACCGGGAATTAGTACCGGATCGATTCAAATGTCAAAGGTACCCATCCCTAGTTGTTTAGCAATTTAAATGAAAAGTAATGATGGTGTTTCGACCATGCCAGTCACATACTTTGAGATTTATCAGCTTGTAAAAGTTCGTAATTAGCATGACTACAAACCAGTAATCGACATGTCGCCACATAATCTCCTCTCCCCAAAGTAGCTGCTACTTACCAAATGACCAGATTTGTGGTGGTTCTTTCCTCCTGTGGGAAGTTTGCTGATCTCACAGCCCTTTTCCCTCAGTTTTCTCCGTGTCTGGTTCGATGACGCCACTTTCGTGATGCACATTTTTAGTCCTGGACTTATTTTCACACAGAACCTAAAATAGCGTTTCCCCCTGTTCGAAAATAAGCGCGTTCTTGGTATGAAAATGTCTTTAAAATTCACGGACAGCATATGTGAAATCCATGGCACAAAACAAGCGGATTAGAAAATAGCGTTTTTAGCCCCGTTGACTTGCATTCATTTATTCGTTCTTCCGGGGACCCGTGGTCCGGAAGTAGATGGGCCTGGCTTAGGGGCACGTTTGCTCCATGTTACCGTCATGGTCTGACCACTTATAAATGACCAAAGAGTCCCTAATGCTGCTGCGGTGTTGCGGTAAATTGACGGCAGATTTTTGTAAAAATGGCTTCAGAATGACCGATCGTACCGCTAGGCCACTGAGAAGGGAGCCTATCACCCAGTCCAAGTTAAAAACGCTGTTTGGTAACGCATTCTGAAAGCACATGATGTAAAAGGCAAAATAAGTGTAAAGACCTGACAACGCACATGGTTGATAGTAGCTGAGAAGGCAGATTGAAAGCACTGTAAAAAGGATTATAGACCTTCTTCTGCATGAAGCTTTTAGAGTTTTATGATGGCAGCAGTCCACTTATAAGCCCGCTTCACCAACTAGCCATTAGCTCATCTGTCTGGTCAGATTTAATCTGTTTCACCAAACCGAGGCTGCTCAAAGAGCAGCAATTAAGATAGTAAATTGTTCGTAAAATCTCCTCAAAACTTCAGACGATCTCAACTATTTCTTTAAGTAAAGATGGAGGAACTCCGGGTTTCTGAGTGTTATCAGCTTCCCAACAAGTCCACACTGGTGAGGGTTTGTTATTCTTTCAGAATAGATGATGCAGACTTTATAAACTTTATCTAAAAAGTTTGTTAGAATGGAGGAATGAGGGGAACAAACATTCAGACACCGGTTGCTGTCGAGGTATTCCAGTGAACAGCTTCCCAAACATAAAAAACACCCTCCTGTTGAGTTGGGGGGTTCTGAGGATTACATGGATAATCTGGGGACAGACAGGGGACACCTGTGCTCCCTGGAGGAACACAGAGGATTATGGATCCACGCTGCTGTAATGAGAAGGGGGTAGCCTGTTGCGGAGGGCGCGTGCCTCACATCCGACCACTTCCTCCCTCTAGACGATCAGACACGTCTGGTTTGTCATTGCTGTGTATGTCTACTGTGGTTGTTATTGTGCATCTGAGCTTTGTAGTGAAGATCTGATGTCTAAATGTGCTAATGACTCACATGTTTAGAAAAACTTCACACAGCCTGCAGCTACTAAAAAGATATTAAGGGACTTAGGGAGGAGTAGATGAAGCAAGTATTGGGGGAGAACAGTACAAGCTGTCATTTCCGAACGATTGAGCAACTTGCGAATATGTGTTGTGACGCGGCAATCGTGGGTAACGTCGTCTGAGGCGTGCTGTGGATTTAAGCTAATTTGCTAAGTTTGGGTGATTTTGGATCAAAGAATGAGAAACTTCTGTTGCCATGGCTGGCAATAGTAACTAAAAAAAGCAAAAGGGAGGATATGGGTGTGTTTCAGTCTGGCCTAAACAGGTTTTCTCTACAAAACCACCTTCTAGCCAGATAAATATTAAACCTTTTTGGCTGTTTCCTCACCGTTAGGATAAAGTTTATTTATTTATTTTTTCGTGTAGCATTTTCTCAAAAACGAAAGCTTCGATTTGGAAAAAGGTTTGAACAGGATTTCAGTTATTTTATAATTATGAGTGTTGCATCGTTTTGTGCTCTGAGCTGGGAATTACTGAACATTATTACTCATAATTATAACCAGACTGACATTAAAACATGGGGAATTTGTTTCCAGCTCTTTTATTGTTGTAAATCAGGGATTCCCAAAGTGTGGTGCAGGGGTGCGCGAGCTGCCGCTAGGGGGTGCTCGAGGTGAAAAGTGTAATGGCTGCGGAGCTCAGAGAAGTCTGTCATATGTCACCATTAGCGTAGAAACTCATTTGTGGGTGGGCCAAAGAAAAAGTAAGTGGGCACAATAAATGTAATTGAAAACAAGTATATTTTTGCGCGCGCGCGTGTCCTCCACATGTGCCCTAGCTTCATAATAACAATGCGCCGAGCTTCAGCACTCTGGCCTGCGCACGCCGACATGTTCCGTATTTGATCATTTTTAACGGTGTTGGAGAAATTTGAAGGTGGTGAGTCATTCTGGCAGATTGTAATTAACACCGGTCTCATGCAGGTGTTCTGACATTGTAAACCTCACACACAGAACATTGTGGATGTAACAAAATAACAAGAAATGATTCCCATTCAGGCTATTGACAGCGCGCTGAAGATCTGAAGTTCAGAGTGCGTCTGTCGGAGGTCAGACGTGTTCCAGCGGAACCACGGCTCACGGGTGCACAAGTGAGCACATCTGGGCTGGGCAGAAGTAATTTTACAACATTGGGTTAAATAGCACCAATAACGAGACGCGGTGACTTGAGCGGTGTGCCGCACACACACACACACACAGATTCAATAAGCGCGCATGCTGCTTTAACTCCGGCGCGCCGTCAGACTGAAGGCAGAAATGAACGCTGCCTCCACCGTGATAAAAACTTTTAAGAGGTTATTTTTCATTCAAGGTCAAATTAAGATATTAGCTTCTGGCATGAGTCGGTCCGCTCCAGCCAGTGACTCCTCATGAACCTGACCACAAGTCCTGTTACTGCAGCATGTGTTATTGCAGTCAGCGTGGCAGCGGATCGCAGATTCAGCCACACCATAAAACAGCAATAAGTCGGTCTGAGGTAAAAGTGAACCTCATGGCTATATCTTGTCCCCTATAGACATTTGATTACGCACAAGTAGGTGATCAGCTCAGGTTTACGCAGAGCAGAAGGAAGGAGAGCGCTCTGGCCGCACAGGTTAAACGTTCCTACTTTAAGAAAACCGTTAAATTGCATTGTTTATGTGCTACCTGGGCACTCTAAATATTTATTTAAAATGAAATCAAAGGAAATTGTAATGGTATCGAATGTTTATTAATTACTATTTAAAAAATGAAAGTGATGGGGAATTTGTTTTTAACCCTGTCTGTTTAGCTTGACATCTGATATCAGGGGCGTCGACATGGTCGGGACATAGAAGGGGGTGCGCGGCTAAATAAGTTTGGGAACCACTGTTGTAAATACTCAGAGACACACGGTTAAGCTGCAGTCTGGACATTTTATTTCATCACCATGTCCGTTCTCAGTATTCTACATAGTTTACATCGTTTCTCAGCATCACCAGCTGAAGCGGGCCCTTCATGTGAGCTGTGTGTTTGCTTTTCCATCCAGCTGCTCTGGGAAAGCCGAGCACCCGGCGTGCAGACCTCCTAGAAGGTAATGGGTAGCTGGAGGACCTTGAGATGTTCTATTCTTACTCCCTTCATGACTCACGCCGGCTAATGAGAGGATACATTGGCATTAATGTGTTTTTGTGAGCACCAGGAGCTGATGTGATAGAATAGCAAGTTAAATTTGAGCAGATTGCTGAATTTTTTTGGTGTAGTCGTGTGGCGTATTTGCGGCCCTCTTGGTGTGCTGAGACGAATGTTGTGGTCTCCAGAAGGTTGGCAGTGATTAATGAAGCGCTGCAGGATTCGTGTCGTGCGAAAAACGTGCAGCTCTTCACTTTTTCATTTTCTTTTTTTTTCTTTCTTTTTAAATAAAAGGATTTTCCCCTTAGAAACATTACAGAAAAGTCGCTCTGGAGATAAAAACCATGTTGGCCAAACGAATGTAGGTTTTTGAAAGCTGACGTTTCACGGGAAGCTTTAATTGTCCCGTTCCATATAGTCCATTTTTCCTTCTTTTCAGACTTGTTTTGTCTGGATGAAGTCAGGTGACTATCGTCTCCTTTACATGTTACATTGAGATTACCTTTTACATAAATACGATTTAAAATGATATTAAGGTCATTTTAAAGTGTGAAAAGCTATTTTACTCTGCAGGCAGGGCTGAGAAGGTAATGAAACAAAACCACATACCATGCTCATGATGTCATATGTTTACCTTTTTTAAGACTTGTTCCAGAAGCCTGTTGCACCAGTTTTTATGATATCACCTTAAACGTATCATTTGAAAAAAAAAATTAAGGATGAAAATCAGGATCATGTTTAAAGTGTCAACAAAACAAAGGCTGTGACCAAGTGCAGAGATGTTTCGGCACTCTCCTACCTGGTCTGTGTAGGTCGGGTTCTTCCTCACTCGCTTAATCAAGTCTTCATATCTAGAATCTAGTCTTCATATTTATCCTTGCCTTAGGAAACTAAGTCAAGAGTCTGAGATACTCCTCCTGTCACAAAACCAACTGTTTAGTTCATTGTGTCATAGGGTTGGGCAATAAATCGAAAATTTATCGTTATGGAAATTTCTCACTCTTATCCTCTTATCGTGATAATTTTTCTCATGTCAATAAATTTGATAATAAAAAAATGAGAAGAAGTGTGTAGGTTGGCAGCGTTCATGTCCCTCCATGTGACAGCCCCATCTAGTGAACCACTTTTGTTTCTTAACTTGGAAAACTGAGCTGAACTAAAAAAAATAGACGAAGTGTAAGCAACGCATCCCTATGTTTCTGGAACGCTTCCAAAACTTTAGACTTTGCAGTAGGTGGGAACCTATTCGTCTACTATAATGGTGGCTAATTGCTGCATACTGCTTTCTTTTGGTGGATGTTATCCGGCGCTTCCACAGCCAGTGGAAAAACCGGCTATACTAAAAGGAAAACATTTTCTATCTTTGTTACCATTGTCTCAAAATGTTGTAGCTAATTTTGAGACATTTTGGTAGCAAAACAATTGTAATAAGCTTTAAAAAACTAATTAAAACATTTGAAAAGTCATCTTTGGGTTAATTATAATTTAGTATTTCTTGGGCCACTTTTTGTCTTTATGATTGACATTTTAATTTGTGTATCAGGCTGTTATTGCTTCCAGAATACTAGATCAGTAAATCCCCGTTCTGAGTCTAACTCTTCTGTTTTGGCTCAGGTTACTTGTGGCTTTAATTATTGGAGGATTTACCATTGGCTGTGTGTGTGTGTGTGTGCGTCCGTGTTCCTCGGGGTGGTCTACCATTGGGTGTTGGTGGAAAAAATGCCAAACTCTACCCTTCATTAATGGCACACATGCACACACACACGTCGGCGGTAACCAAAGTCCAGCGAGCTGAGTGGCTGTCACAGTTGATTTGCATCAGGCTGAAATGAATGCTGGTAGAAGTGTCTCTTTGCTTTGATTGGAGTCTGACCAAACAGGAAGGCCACAGCTCAGTGACTCAACAAACCACCCGACCTGCTGGGTCAATATTACCTCAACACCCAGACAAAACAAAGTAGAAATTCACAAGCAACATGATCTTTTACTCCGGTTTCAATCAGGATCTGCAACAGAAGTGTGATTTAGTAAACTTGTGTTCATGTTGTGGATGTCTCCTCAGGTGTTTTCTTAATGTGTTTAGGGAGGAAAGTGAGTCTAGTAATCGGGTCAGCAGCCAGATGGAGTCAATAGAGCTGGTCGGATGTCCAATTCCCCGCAGTCATCACAGCGATGGTGGGCCTGCAGCTTTAGCTGAATGCTAATTTGATTTCCTGCCCGAGTCTCATTGACGAGCCTGTGTAGAAGAAACACCGAGCTTTAACTTCACATCACTTGATTGATATTTGCTCCCAAACAAATTAAAAATATATTTGATATCTACATCCAGTTAGGTGATGGTTAACAAAAAGGCATCATTCACTAGCACAAAAGCCTCCAAGCCACATTTTCTGTTTGTTTTTTCTGTTTGTTACTAAAATGTAAAGTGAGTCTAACTCATCTCCGTGTCGCCCAAGCAGCCGTCTGCATTGATTTCTTTTTACAAACAGCTTTTAAAAATGAAAATGAATGTTCAGATCAATAGCCTCGCCATCCTGTTAGAGGAAATGGTGAAAAATAAAACATCACGCTCTGGTGTATCAAACAGCAACAAAAATGTTTCTATAAAAGAATTTCTGGATTCTGATTGGTTCCATCTTTGTTTTAATTGTGCTTGGAAACGGGCCGTATCTCAGGATATTCCTCTTCCTCTCTCTCTCCCCCCCAAAGATGACCCAGAACCGTAAACCCTTTTTTACCCCAATCAAACCCTTCTCCTTATATTTTTAGTCTCTGCATGCTTGTGTTGGAAAGATTATCATTCTGCTCAGCTGCAGAGGTGTTTGTGCAGAAGCAGCTCTTAAAGTAAAGCAGGGGGGAAGAAAGAAGTTGTGCAATATCTATTTTAGGACTGAGGACCAAATACTGCATTAGATCTGTTGCAAATAAACTTACTGAACAGCAAAGAGAAACATCTCCTTTACCGATGTGAGGTGAATCCTTCTAGATATCCTGTAAGCATCAAGTAGTTGGAAAAACAGGCATAGGTTTTTATTTTCTTGTTTTATTTCTACTAAACGCTGATTAATTGCAATGGAAATAATTTCCAAATGATGTGCCTTTTAAATAAAAGCTAAAACTCTTTTTATCTATTTTAGGAAATCACCTTCAAAACCATTTTACCACTATGTCATGTGTCAAATTCCAGTTTGTAATCTTTCTCTTCTTTCATTCATATATTTAATACCACACAGATTTTTGTCTTTAAAATCCATTTTAACCCCTAAAAGTCAGAGAAGGCAGCGTTCTAGCTGTGTTTTATGACCAGATTAATTGCCTATTTGTGCATGAATGTGGAAAAACGAAATGCAAGAAGTAAGAGTTATGATGGGATAATTTGTGACACAAAATGCCAGAAAAGATTCGTAATTTTTAAGACTGAATTCATGTAAAACACTCAGGCCAGACGCTTCCAAGCCAAATATCGCTTTTTAAGTCACACGGTCACTCTTCCCGGTCCTCTGAATGGATTAATTACGGTATATTTTGACAAAATAAAACTTTTAATGTTATTAAAGTTCATAGACACCTTTAGATGCAGATCAGTGACATCACTTGCTGTTGAAACAGTCGTAATATGCCGACGTTGTGGCAAATTCATGAACAATCTCATTTTGTGTGGAGACCCAACGGCTGAGAGGACCAGGTCTTCATATTTTCTCTTTCACCTTCCCAGAACTTCCCTGAAATCCTACAGAGGAAACATGACTAATGATTTGTGAAGGACCTTTTCTTGAGAAATCTGAAATGCTTGTTGTCATCAAGAGAATAATTTCTACATTACCCAGGGTATCCGCGGGTCCTTAAAAAGTCTTAAATTTACTTTTCCAAATTTAAGGCCTTGAAAATCCTTCAAAATGACAAATAATCCTTAAATACGGTTTCCAGAGGTCTTAAATCACCAAAGACCCAATAAACTAGATTATTTTATATCTATGACATTTTCGTGAATTTCTAGTTAGTGTTCAGCATTTTTTGTGTATGATGTTGGCATAAGCGGAACCGTTCACATTCAGTTGGTTGTGAAAGGGGGTTATTTTTAGATGAGCACAAGCTCCCACTAGCACATAAGCTAGTGGAAGCTTGCGCCATGGGGAAGTGCAAGTTTAATGGTAAATGGATGGTTAATCCCACGTTCGCGACGTGGTTAGCACCGGTTCCAGGCAATAGCTGAAAATTATAGCAGAAATTAAATTAAAAAAAAAAAAGCTTAAATTTGGTCAAAGTGGCCTTAAAAAAGGTCTTAAAAAGTCTTAAATTTGGCTCCCTTAAACCTGCAGTTACCCTGTTACCATCAGCTGAAAATGCCTGCAGCATAATACCAGTATTGTAATTTGAATTTCAAATAGCAGACTATTGCTGTGTTAAGATTGTGTTTGCATATTGTGGTGCTCCAAGCTATCAAACACACTTTGTGCTATATTAATGTCGATGGCCCGGACACTGATCTGTTGCAGTTCTGTGACTCAGCACTTTTTTTTTTTATCTTCAGTAATTACAAATGTTCAGAAGATGTAGAAACTCCAAAGCTACTAGAGAAGAGTAAACCCGTTAATTAGCTGGTTAAATAACATAACTGGATAAAATCCAGAAAACACACAGTACAGCTTTTTCTAACCTCTGTTTCATTATCCACAGCAAAGTAACTCTTGACATTTTTCTTTCTTTCAGAACTCGATGAATCTTCCTCCAGACAAGGCCCGACTCCTGCGGCAGTACGACAATGAGAAGAAATGGGAACTGATCTGCGATCAGGTGAGCCTGAATCTTGTGTGATATTGTGTGGCTTTACTAATCTTTGCTACATAATTAAGAAATGTGCCTGTTGAGACAAAACTCTGTTGCGTTTTTCCCCGTGAGCCTCTCTATCTCTAAACTCCATCGTGTCTTTCCTGATCCAGTGGGTTAAGTGGCACAGCAGGGTGCGCAGATCAGTTCTCCGGTTAAAATACTCGGCCTGTTATTGGCATCAGGAAAATAACAGAGGGTGAATGTTGTGCAGCGAGCTGTGGTCTGAGAGTTCGGCTCACAGCTCTTCTGCCTGAGTTTTTCTGCCTTCTTGAGCTTCGGAGGAAAAGCAGAAACCAGATCAAAACCACCGCCCACTCGGATTGCATTGATAGTTGGTGACCCAGAAGGAAACCGAGCCAAAGAGAGCACATCGGGCTGCTGACCAGCAGAGATCTTCACTGCATGGGTGCTGGAGTTCTCAGACTCTTTAAGTGTAAATTGTTGGTCTCCTTTTCAAATGGAAAGGTATCAACTGCACAAGTGAGAGAGAGATTATTAAAATTTTAACATTTTTCTCTCCACTTGTTTCTTTTGTCTTCTTAAGCGAAGACAGTGAACATAGCCCAGGGAGTTGGATATTTACTGTGTCATGGTTACGGGTATTTTTTTTAATGTCACCATGGCAACAGTGATGGAGAGAGGCAGAGGTGAGGTGACAGGTAGATCCCACCAGGGGTCGAAGGAGACATGAAAATTTCTGAAACATGGAGGATAGAGGCGTGAATCTTCACTTGTCTTTTGATTCGATTACGTTTATTGGGTCAACGATTCAAATCGATTCGATGTCACGATGCATCACGATTATTTCATATTGATTTGTTATTTATTTATTTATTTTTTATCAAAAGATACAACCTGCCATCCCTCAAAAGCTCTCCATCCACAACAGGTTAGGACAAAACATTTAAGAAGATTTAACAAAGTAAAACAATCTGTTTCCTCGTTCAACACCACGCCTCAGGCTGAGAAAAACACGCTTTGCAAAACCTAACAAAATCTGAAAAAGTACTGAAAACCTACAGGACACATAATGTAATAATAAAATACATAATGGGTTCATATATGAGTGTTTAATGTCTCTGAGCAGCTCTAGAGTCAAATATTTATGCCACAGTTGAAGGGTGTCAGAAATAACACCAAATGAAATGTTTGACTTAGTTTGTTATTTTATTTGAACCCAGTGGTTCATTTCTGAAATGTTGGAGAATGAATCAAGTTCTGTTTGATGCAGAAAATAAAAAAACATAAAACAAATTCTACACGTCCAATAATATTTAAGATGTGTGTTTTATTCTTCCTGATAATAACACCAGCAGAAGGTTGTGGGCTGGATTAGGATTAAATTACCCATCTGATGGATCTCCTTCACTAACCAGCTAACTACAAACCTTTCCACTAACCTGTCCTGTGTGACCCTCACCATGAAACCCTCATGTCCATGCTGTCTCTGGAGGAGCAGATAGGAGACAAGATCTCCTGTAACCTAAAATGGACCAAAGCTTCCTCACAGTTTTTTTAAATTGATGTTAACATCAGTTTTTCATCATGAAACAAAAGAATAAAGTGGAACAAGAACTTCTATCTTCTATTTCTCTCTCCTTTTAACTTCTCCGTGTCCCTAAAGAGACAGACGATCACGCTGCAGCCGCCGTCATTGACCCCACCCCCTCCCCTAGACCGGATCTCCCTACATTACAACACTTGGTCTGACTGAGCGCTTCCAGGAGAAATGATAATTAAATTATGAAAATAATAATCCGTGTTTGGAGCATCGGTTTGGAGGAGCATCTCCTCTCTCTCTCTCTCTCTCGCTCTCTCTCTCTCTCGCGCTCTCTCTCTCTGTTGCTGTGTGAGCGAGCGGAGCGCGCTGCGTGACTACCCACTCAATTAACATAATTCACGGCCCAAATCCAACAGAACCGGTCGGGCTGATTCGGTTCCAGTTCGGTCTCAGGTTACAACTCTAGCGCTCAGCCCTGCAGTACCACATTAAGGTGGAACCACTTGGTAAATGTGGAGAACTCTCACTCTGACAGATTAGGATGCTGCGCTGGTGCCGCTGTTAAAAAAACAAAACTACATTCCACTATGATCGATTATGGCGTACTCCTCTACGATGCAGAATCGTTTGTCCGTATCCTGATGCATCGATTATTTGATTATTTTCCTCAGCTCTAATGGAGGACGATCCTAATGTTATCACATCCAGATTACAAGCAGCATGTTACTTATTCTAACCCAAAACACATCACTAACACACTATTGTTTGATCAGACTCCATAAATGCAGATTTATTTTCATGGTAGCTACGTGTTCTTTTGCAAGACTCGAGCAAAAATTTGAAACGATTAGGCTGGACAGAGTTTTCTTAGAGAGACTCCCTTTCCTGGCAACAATCTTGTCTTTCCTTTTTTTTTTTTACCATGTCCTGTCTGGCTGTGAAGCAAACAGAATTGATGTCTGAATGCTGGTGACAAGCCTTACAGATTTACTCTCAGGTGGAGCATCAAAGCGTCTGCTTTTAATGTCATGCCTGATACATAAAACTTTATTGTTATTGTTTTTGAATGCTTGTAATTCCGACCAGACACGGAGTTAGAGGTGAAAGAGAAAGGAAAAGACAAAAGGTGGGGGAAGGGGGTGGGGGGGTTCCACAAAAATAAACAATAATGAACAAGAGTCTGCTTCTAGACCTGCAGAAAGAGACAAGAAGAAAAAAAAAAGCTAAAAACAAAAAAAAAGGGACACAACAACAATACAACAGGAGCAAGCTCTCACTGCGTCAGCTTGATGAAGAAATATAAAATCAGCATTGTTTAACTGAACAGTCGCACGATAATAAATCACAGTGCATTAAGTGCCCACCATAGCCTTAAGACCTGTGTTGTACGTGCCCAAGTCCATACTTATGAGAGCACCATGTGAGCATCTGTGTGTGTACACGCGCTTGTTTCTGTAAGGTTTCTCCATAGGAGCGTCCAGTAGAGAATGTGAGGGACCACAGATCTGCCCCCAAAGATGTGCAGGAGACGGGGGGAGCTCCAAGTCCAGAGATCTAGGCGCTGCCCCAGAACACAGGAGCCCCAAGGAAACTGCAACCAGAAAGCCCCCCTGCCCCCCTCGAGAGGCACAGAGGATCGCCCTGGGAGGCCACAACCAGCAGCCGGTAGAGTCCCGGGAGATATCAGCGGGAAGCCCACAGGCCCGTCCGCAGCCTCCCACCCCCTTGCTGGCCAAGCCCGGGACCCAGCGACCCGGGACCCAGGGGCGACCACCCCCGCCGGGGACCCAGCAGAGCCCAGGGACCCAGACCTCACCAGGCAGCCACCGGGATTGATCAGGAAGAAGCCAAAAATCTTAAACCCCCTGACCCGGGAGCCGCGAACACTCAGGCAGACCAAGGCACCGCACCCCACACCAGGTGTGGCAGGGGGAGGGGAGACGAAGATCTATAACATCAAAAGAAGTCCCAGGAGAGGGGAGGAGTCAAAGGCCCCACCTGACATATACAGTCATACACAAACACAGTCACACACTCCCTCCCTCATGCTCACACATTCAACCAAAGACGTACAAAAATGCACGCCGGACACCCACTCATGCTCCCCATACACACCCTATTCACTCTGGTCCTGGTACTGCTGCACATGGAGTACAACCATTACCGGTTCCCAGAGTTTGACCCTTTCTGCTGGGGTACCGATGAGCAGGCTCCCCCGCCCAATGCTGAGCACAGCAACCCCCACCCCAGACCCCAACCAGATGGCCAGATCTCCCTCCTAGCCTCCAGCCCCAGGAAGCCAAGCAACAACAGAGGTGTGCTAAGACCCCTAGTCTCCCTCCGCCTGCTCCAATACAGTTTTGGTGCGTGTTGATGAGGTGTATTCGTGGCTGTGGTGAGCGGGCAGTGCGGGCATTGTCTGGCCTATGCTAGCTGATGCCACCGCACCACCCCACTTGCACCCACAGCCCTCGGTGTCTAAGTGCAGTTTAAAATTGGAAGTGGGCACCGGCACTCGGGAGGAGGCTGAGAAAAACCCCTGCCAAGTGCCGTTGGATGTGCTCACTCCCAAGGCCCTAAGTGTGTGTTTGCGTGGAATGTCGTCAGTGGAAGTGTCTAAGGTGCAAATAAAATTGGGGGGCTGGTTGCCACAGGAATGTGGAAATGGGGTCCATACCCGCACTCCCTGGCTTGTCCACCCCCCAAGGTCCTATGTACATGTTTGTGTGATGATGTGAGGGAGCAGGAGGAGAGAAATATGCGGGGATGGGGAGATATGGCTGGTTGGGCTTGTCTTTCCTTTTTTTGTGAGGGAGACTCTCTGGCAGTGATGAATGTGATGCTACTGATCTCATCTTAGTATCTGTGTGCACAGGGTAAACACCCTTTACAGGATGTGATCTTCTGCATTATGATTGAGTCCTGTTTATGTAGAAACACGCGTCATCGTGCATAACGACCACTCACAATTCCCATCGAGGAAGTTTGGTTGTTTACCTCTCCAGATGAAGTGAATATGTCCTTAAGATCTTTCTGTATACTGGGGGAGGGGGGGGAGGGGGGAGGGGGTAGGAATAACCCTAAGAAGGCGCTATACAAGTACAGACCAGTTTTTGTGTGACTTCCTAGTGTACTTAACGTCTTTGAGAGCCCATGTTTGAAAAAAACGGGCAGAAATCAAATAACTGAAGATATTTTCTGGTTTCTGAATAAAGAAAAGTTGCATCTTCTCCCCTAGTCCTGTGTTTGGGTTGTGCACCCTGATACATCTGTTGATGGTCAGATATACAGTACAAGCAACTTAAACCTGTCCGATAAGATTCAGCCCATAAGCCTGAAAACAAATATCATAGCAATTTTTTTCATACCTGCTGTAAATATTGCAATATCAAAAAGAGACGTGACTTTTGGCTTCAATAGCACTTTTAAGCTATGCTGCCATCTTGTTGAAAATGAATGTTTATGTTTTTGTTTATGTATGTATGTATTTATGTATGTATGTATGTATGTAAAATGAACCCATTGGCATTTTACGTACAGCGGATGGAAAACCATGTTCCTGATCAAATATGAGTTTTTCATGACTTGACCCAATCATAACTGTAGATATGGTAAACGTGTTTGGCAAACCACTCGGACATGTAAATAATGTCCCATATCATCAAATGAAAAGAGCAATCTCTTTTTACTTCCCCAAGGGTCCAGTTATAGCGCTTTCCCAACAGCACTACTCAGCGTGACTCGTATGGGTGCGGTTTGGTTTGACGGCATTTTCCAACAGCACGGTTCTGTATTTCCCACACATTGAGTTTGTTTGCCTACCACGCTGCAGCAGGACCTGCGATGTGACTATCAGACACACGTACATCGCCATTTTGATGCTCAAGCGTAACACCGTGTAGCTCTCATTCAGTACAAGCTTTAAATCCACACATTAAAGTTTAATCTCCTATTTTCCGATACTGTGTGAGTACTGATCATTATGACGTGCTCAGCCTGATACAAATACCGTTTACCGCTCAACACACCGACCCAAATCCCAGATTAATCTCTTGTGTAGATGTTTATAGAACACTAGTGTGACCTGTCGTCTGTGGCTGGGTGAATTGTTCACACGCCCTGACGGTGCTTTGGTGTTGCAGCTAATAAAAGGAGAAATCGTCACCTCGTGACATTTGATTTGTGTTTCTAGTGACGCTAGAACAAAACAACTTCTTTATTCTGTAACTGCTTTCGTTTCATCAGAGATTAAAAACGAAACCCACGTGTGGCACCTCTTTCAGGGTCTGTTGTGTATTAAACAAGTTGCTATTTTATAAGTGACTTCAAGTCGAAGATGATGTGCAGTTCCCATCAAAGGCAGGATTACTCCCAATGTTTAATTAACCTGAAGTCTAATCAGATTTGCAGTCGGCGTTCCTGGAACATTTGTGAGGGTTTTTCCCCACTTATCTTGTGTGAAACAAAGCAACATGCGTGTTATTATTTTGTAATCCCATTCCACTTTTTTTTACTCATGTTTTTTTGTTCTCTGTGTTTCACAGGAGCGATTCCAGGTGAAAAATCCACCTCACACGTACCTCCAAAAGCTGAGAGGTTATCTAGATCCTGCAGTCACAAGAAAGGTGAGCACACCAGTCGTTTCCAGGGGCCACGGCAGCTTTTCCTTCCCTACTGACGTTCTATTGCTTGTCTAGGATATCCCAGCTGCTGAGGGCAGGGGTTCCCTGGGAGACAGCTTGAGAATTTGAGTTGCAAAACTGTGAGGCTTAGTAAAAAAGGAGACGGTTGTTCATCATGAACGCCCAGTCTGGAGAAACCTTCGTAAGAACAATAGAATGGAAGGGCAAGAATAGATAACCAAACAGAGTAATGGTAGCGAGTGTCAAACTAACTGCTACAATGACATTTCCAGCAGAAACCGTCAGCAGTGACGGAGCTACACCATAAAGTGTTTCTATATCATCTGGGCAGCCAGTTTTTTGGCTGTTTGTCTTGGATGTTTGGAGAGGAGGAGGAGGGGCTCCTCAAAGAGGAGCATCAGCCAGCTCTCAGGCTTCGCCAGAATTGAGTCTTTTTGGCCTGGATGCATGAGCTGCGGGAGGAAGGCCAGGAGATGAGGCGCTGTGATAAACAAATTAACCAGCAGACCTCGCCAGAATAAGAACAAATCACTGAATAATTCAATCTGCACTGAGTGTGGCTAAAATTTCAAACCGCTAGCACAGCATGAGCAAATTGAAACTGTGATGACTGTGATACCAAGGAAAATGGCAGAAAAACATTATTTTGCAATCTTATAGGATTGCTTAAAAGATATTGGGTATTTTCAAGATCAATGTATTGTAGGGATGTTCTATATCTGCGTTTTTATCGATATGCTGATATAGTCTGATTCTTTCCAACTCTTTCCAATACCGATATTAACCAATGCCAATATATGTGAGGCCTCTCCCTTTCTAATAAAAAGAAAAACTAAATAATTTTAGATAACTATCACCACTTCTCTTCTTTCATGCATTCTTAAAGAGCAAGTCACCCCAAAATCAACTTTTTTCCCTCTGATAAACTATATAAATGAGTGTCTAATTGTGCTGTAGACACATGTAGTCGATAGTTTGGCACTTTAGTGCATCTTAGTTAAAATTAAAATATTCTGTATAAAACTGTCCTGAGTTGCACCGTCTTCAGGTAAAAACTCTGCACTGCATTTGAATTTAAATCTGCCATCGCTATTGGCTAAGACATACCCTATGATGTCACAATGCCGTTGTGAGCCTGTATGTGTATTTGTTTGTGGCTCCGCCCTCTCGGTCTGCCAGGCATTTGTTACATTTTTCAACCAGGAAATGGGATTAGAGTAAGACTCTGGTAGGTGGTGACTTGCGCTTTAAATTTTAAACTTAATCTGTCTTGAAAATGACAACTACTTCAATTTAACTTAGGCCAGTTGTGCCAAACAAACAAAAAAATCTAAAAACTAAACCTCGGATCTGTAAAGGTTGGTTTATGCTTGACGCGTCCACGAGGTCCGCACAGCTCCGCGCGGCGAAATTGCGTCATTTTAACAACCACGCGCCTCCGCACGGCCCAAAATTTCCGCAACGCGCACCTAGGAAAATTTCTAACCACGCAGACGGTCGGACGCGGAAAAACATGGTGGACCGGCAAGAACTAGTATGGCAGAGGTTCGTAAATACAGACATTTGTATGCTTCAGCTCTCGGAGATCACCGTGAACAACATGTTGTTAATAATTCTTGGAGAGAAATAGCTCGCACTGTCGGAAAAGACGAGGACGCTGTTAAAAATGCTGGAATGCCGTGTTGTAAACAACAGTAATTTGTACTTCTACTATGGTGTAGTGTTGGATGCATGTCGTAGAGCTCCATGCTGCCCTCTACAGTTTGGGAGAATATTGGCTCGCCACAGAGACGAGCCGCACGAACCATAAACGCTGCGAGTTGTGAAGCGCGTTCCATCCGCGAGCCGCATCACCAAGCGGAAAGTGAATGCGTCAAGCATAAACCAAGCTTTACAGTAGGGATGAGCGAGTACACCACTATCTGTATCTGTATCTGTATCTGTTCAACCAACTAAATTATCTGTATGTGTACTCGGAATGGGCGTGGCATAACCCGGAAGTGGGCGTGGTTTAACCAGAAGTGGGTGTGGTTTACATCAATGTATTGTTTTAAGTCTGAAATTGATATGGATTGATCAGAAGTTGCTATGTGTTATTGTTTGTTTGAAAACTATTTACAGAGCAGCCTCAGAATTGAGATTAAATATTTTTGATCACAATAGTAAAGGAACTTTTACAGAACAAGTGTTTCAATAAAATCAGAACATTAATATTTAGGTGCATGGATTAATACATCTACATCCTAGTAGGAACTAGGAAATATGAAATGCTAGAACCAGACACAACTTTATTACTATTTTTATTTTTTATTTTATTTGATTAAACTGATTTTTTTCTAAATGTTCTTGGCATTTTCCCACACAAAGTTAAACAAAACAATGTTGAATAATGTGTGTGTGTGTGTGTGTGTGTGTGTGTGTGTGTGTGTGTGTGTGTGTGTGTGTGTGTGTGTGTGTGTGTGCGTGCGTGCGTGCGTGCGTGCGTGCGTGCGTGTGTGTGTGTGTGTGCACACATAGAGAGATAGCGAGGGGGAGATGGAGAGAGAGGGAGTTCAAAAAAATAAAAAACCCGACCAGAGCGGAGGTAGTGACAACAGCACGCCAGCTCTGTCTTGTCAAATGCACCATGTCAGTTTCGAAAAAAGTAACTTTAAATATTCAACTGAAAAAGAAGCGAGCTGAAGAAAACCTAGGGAAAACTGAAGAAACGTGAGAAACAGTGAAGCAATCACAGCGAGATCCGTTACTGTCTGTGTGTGTGCGTGAATGAACAGGACGGACGGACTGCGCTCCCGGCCGGCTGCAGTTTTGTGTGTAGGGAGGGGGCGGGCACTCTATGTGACTGGCCAATCACAGAGCGTGAAGACAGTCAGTTACCCAATGAGGATTTTCCTTCAGCACGATTACAGATATTGACTCGTTTTACTCGTTTCATGCTCGTATTCGTCAAAAATGCTTTATCCGTACCGGATACTCGTCTGAAACGAGTATCCGGCTCATCCCTACTTTACAGTTTAACATTTTGAGTCAGAGGAGAAGTAGATGAAGAGTTTGAAGTATAACCTAGGGATCGGTACTGTATTCTGTACTTTTTAAGGCACCGCCCAATTTCCGTGGTACCAACCAAGGACCAATTCATGTGGTATGAAATGGTGCCTTGTTTTGTTACCATCGAGTTCGGTACTTGATTTCCCAAGATGGACAGCAGCGCATACAAGAGCATTATGTCATCAGTCGCTGTAGGCCTCGCAGGATCGCAAAATCTCTCGAGTTTATGCCATCTGCTTTTAAACCAAAAAGAAGGAAATCCTGTTTGATATTGCTGTTTGATGTCATATGATGTTTCTCTCCACTACCAGGATTAAAGCCATGAGAAACACACTACTGCACTTCTAGAATGATGCTGAAAGAAAAATGTAAATAAGCCATTAAGTCACACGTATATATATGAAATCGCAACGCTAGTCTTTTATTTAGAAAATTACGGGGGGTTTTGCACTGAAAATGTACATGATTTCCTGTCTAGTCCTATGTTAACTGCAGAAATTCTCATGTCCCATAAGCGGCTCGTGGTAAAAGTAGAACCTGATCCTACCTTTAGCAGCGCGGCGTGCAGCTTCTGGGAAACGCCTGAATGTCTCTGCGTCGCATCTAGTTTGAATCATCCCATAGACTATAATGGAATCTATTTGAAGTGGTGACGTTCCGCTGCTGATGCTTCCAGTGTGAAGTAGGGCAATTTGTGTATGTTGTGTAAAATAGGGTTGTCACGGTATGAAAATTTAACCTCACGGTTATTGTGACCAAAATTACCACGGTTTTCGGTATTATCGCGGTATTTTTTAAACGGTGTTGCATATGTTCAGAAAGCATTGATAGTCCTGTTCTACACAAACAGAAATAGTTTTGAAAAGGTTTAACAGTGTTTATTAAACCTAAAATAACACAAAGCCTTAGCAAAAGTGCAACTTTTCACAAGTAAAGGAACAAATAGCTTCTTTTTCTGGAACATGTTACAGTAGTCAGTGCAGGTTTAAATTATACAAATCCAAACATTCGAAACATAAACAATATGTAAACAAATCAAAGAAACACCACTTGTTTTCTCATATACTTGTTTTCTTCATTATCAAAATGAAAATCTAAAACTCCAGTCCACACTTGACTTGAAGTCAACCTTAAAAAAATATGTATTTAAAATAAATAGCCACTTTAAACAAATTACTAAAATAACTACTACACTATGTAATCAAATCCAAATGTTCAAGTATAAATGGCATTGAATAAGTAAACAAATCAATGACAAGGAACTAATTGTATATTTCTCTTCATCATCAACAAATAAGATGCTTCATCCAGCAACAGGGTGTCCGTGACACGGTTTAAATGCTGGCAGAGGACGCTGCGGCTGCAGTATATAGTGACTCGATGCATTCTCCCTCAGCCAAAAGTCCTCACGTCATGCATTTAAGCTAAAATGCTAATGTTAACTTACCTTGCACTGGCTGTGGAGTCGTGGGTGATGGTCACTCAGATGTGCCATTAGATTCGAAGAGTTGCTGCCTTTTGCAGACACTTGTTTCATGCACGTTCTGCAAACGGGATAGCCGTCTTCTATTAACTGTCCCTCAGCGTTTTTCAGAAATCCAAAATATGCCCATACTTCCGATTTAGTCTTCTTTGAGGGCGGATGGATGTCCTGGGCGCTGCCTGCTCCTCCTTCGGCCATTATTTCAGCTTCAAAGTATTGGTGCCGTTGCAAATTAAAAAGTGCGTGTGCGCGCCGCGGGAACTTCAGCTGAAGCGACGGTGGCTGGTAAGGGTCATCGCGCCGAAACCGCGGCCACGGTAAACCCACCGAGATAATATAGTTTTTTTAAAACTGGACGGTTATTTTTATTGTCAACTTTTTTACCGGGGTTTACCGCTATACCGGTTACCGTGACAACCCTATTGTAAAAGTTGTTCAATTAAAAGAGTAAAAACCGATACCGATCATTTCCAATATTACATTTCATTTCAATAGCAACCAATAATATCTGACATCCCAATCGTATTCATATAATTATCCTTTGCTTTATTTGCTTTAGACTCCAGTATTGTTGTCGTCATATAAAATTGTATGTTTATATCTGTAAAACTAACAGTTTTAGCCTCTTTTGTTTAGCCCTGATTAGTTGTGGCAGCCGTCCCAAAGTGGGTTAATCGTCTTTGGCGATGTGTGATAGTAACCCAGATCAGTAGACGTGTCTAAAGTTATAAAGAAGTCCAACAAGTATTTAAGACTGAATGAGTCTAAAAGGTGTGAACAGGTTTATGCTGTTGAACTGTCCACTTCTGGATCGACTTGCACCCACTTATGATTTTTATAAAACCCTTTTAAGCATTTTCAAAGATGTTAAAGGTTTACTGTGTCCATGTTTAAGTCTCAGAGGCTCATCCAGACGAGAAAGTGACGTGTTTCTTGTAAAGCTGATCCTATTCCAACACTATTTATGATTAAATTTAATCAAATTTTCTTAAAAATCTGCTTTTGTTCTTGTTGAGAGGTCTAGTCAATGGTTTCCTCTCCTGAACTTTTTTTTTTTTATTGGACCGACATGAATCCTGTTCCTTTTGTTTGCCTTGATTGAAAGTTGAAGTGGACAGGCACACAGGAACGAAGTGAAAGACGAAAGTGAAGAGGGCAACAGCGATGGAGGGATGCTGAATTATAAAAAGCCGGCCGAGGGGGAGAGAAGATAGACAGAAAATGACAGACACACACACAAAAAAAAAGAAGCAGCGGAGGGTGCAGAGGAAAAGAGTTATGGGCTTCTTTCTACAATCTTGCTCCATCCCCTTTTCTTCAACTCAAACAATTGCCACTTTGTGCCACTGTGAGAGAGCTGGAGGTCATTCCCTCTGCTTTCCATAGGCAGGCTCCGTACATTCCTCGGAGCAGCTCATGGCCAATAGGCAGCCAAGGAGGAAGAACTCCAGTCCAACTCCAAGAATGTATCAGCCGTTGATTTGTTTCCAGGATGACCCCTCCTGTGCTCACACCTCCCAAAGTTTTTTTTATTTTCTCCCCCTCAACATTCTCAGTGCTGTATCCCCTTCCCTGTTCCCTCCTGGTCTCCTCCTCTTTCTTTTCTCCTTTCCTCTCATGCTGTCCTCTCTCCCTCCCCACTGTCTGTTACTGCTCTCTCGTGATGCAGCTGGTAGCACTTAAAGTGCGGGGTGTTTGGCGGGGGCTCTGGGAGCCTGCGCAGTACCCTGAAATATGCACATGCATGACTCCTCCCCAATAAAAACACTCTGTTTCTCATCTGCTCGTGCTCCAAACACACGTCGGCCAAGCCCAAAGACGTCCACTAGAGAGAAGACGCCATGGGAACCGTTCTCTTTTTAGTGGACGGTAATAACAGGTTCACTCAGGGCCAAGTTACAAGCATCAGTGCCTCATAGTCAGGGGTGCCCAATCCTGGTCCTGGAGAGCAGGTTTTGGGGTTTTTCTGCTCCAACACACTTGATTAACTGGTTGAATCACCTGCTGATTGAAATCAGGTGTGTTGAAGGAGAGTTAAAACTAAAACAAGCTGGACACCGGCCCTCGAGGACCAGGATTGGGCACCCCTGCTCATAGTGTTGTTTTATGTCACCATTTTAGTAAAATATTTGATTAACCACCAGATGGATATTATTGAAAGTCACAGAAATTCCTCATCTGATATGCATCTACAACTTTCCAGCTTTTGAAATCGGTTAAATCCAACAGCTATTCAACCTACGAGAACACAAAAATGGTCGAGTCAGCCAGTAAAATTCCAATAGAGATAAATATTGATTTTAGATGAGTAATTTAACACATTCTAAGAAGCTGTTTACTTTTTATTTTTGAAATATGATAGGTCACTTGAGTTTAGCATGCAGGCCGAATGTGAAAATGGTCTTCTACCCTTATTTCCTACATTAGCTTCTCTCATTTGCACATCATAATGTAAAGTTAGCATCAATGGACTCGCCCATCTTGGCTTGTGTCCAGGAAGGCTGTTGCTGATTTAGCATCCAGGTGAGGGCGGAACAAGTCTCCGCTAATAGAAGCTAACTGTTAGCTATAGTAACTCCACCACATGGCAGAACTCCTTCAGTCTTGTGTTGTTTGTGGAGATAAAACATCAGTTATGCAAATGGAGTCAGTGATGGTCATGTTGCTGTTAACCAATCATAGGCGAGAAGTCCAAATGTCAGGAAATAAGACTCCTGACTTGTACTTCCTGAAACAGTCACGTCAGAGCTTTTTTTCCCCAGAGTACAACTTACAAGGCTTTCATTCCTACTAGAGACCACTGCAAATGTATTGATTAAACAAGTGAACCACATCTTTAACATATCAAATTAGCGTTTTTGATGTTTTCAAAATTCAACCAAAATGGCCTAATATACCTGTTTGTTTTCAATGGAATGTTTTGTTGTATAGTCATTTATCTCTGACCTATAATTTATTAAGGCATAAAAAGCTCCTAAACTCAAAAGATTGATCAGTGTTGTGTCCACAAATACAAAATTTAGTGAAAAACAAACTATAAATCTGATTAGAAGAAATTTTGATGCTGCAATCCTGTCATAAAAACACAATTTGTTCCAAAATATGAACAGTTAGACAGTTTTTGACACTTAAAGCTGTATTTTAGCAATTGAAAGAGTTAGCACTACCCAAACAAATGGGTATTTTCAGATTTTTAAAAAATACTTTCAGATGTTGTTCATCTGACCTTCACGAAGACTTCTATTGAAAGACATTCAGAAAACCTGGAGAAGTATTAAGACCTTCTTATAGTTGGACTGTTTGTAAATGAAAGCACAAAAGAAGTTAGGATTGGTTTAAAAGTTTTACCATGAGGCTTAAAAGTCGACCTGTGCAGAAATCAGTGTTTTCAGGTCGGTTTTCTGTCCCCATCATGTCTCCTGTGATGTAACCGCTTCATTCCGTCTCATCGGGGATTTCATCCCTTCTGTTGCTACGTTTGATCACCACCGCTTGGCTCTTTTTGTTCTAGTGCTTGTGTAACAGCATGAACAGCCTTTTGTTTAGTGCTGCTGCTGATAACTCTGAGTCAGGATAAAAGCAAAGAGGACCCCCCTCTCCTTATTTTCCTTGTTCAGTAGCCGCTTCATGCCTTGGTGCAGTTTGTCCTTACTCTTCTAACCATTCGAATGCAGAAATGGATTTCTTGACCCATAATATTTTATTTTATTTATCTTAGACCTGCTCTTATGGCTGTGTTACACATCTCGTCACTCCTGGAACATACCAAAATGGAGCTGAGAGTGGGGTTGTAAGGGTAGATGCACCCGAACATCTCTGAGCCAATGTAGCTACGTGCTAACTGAGCTGACTGAGGCTGCAAAAGGTGGCGGGTACTTTCAGCCAGAAAACTGTGGTAGAGCGACTTTGCTATTCTCTGCTTTCTAGGTTGTAACACTTTTGACATGCAGTGCATTTACATGCAGCCAGTAACCCTTTTAAAACCCGAATATTCACAATAACCCGGTTCCGCAGGTCCTTGTAAACACCGCCAAAAACCCGGATATGCCCATAACCGGGTTTTTAAAAACCCGGTTACTACACCTGGGGTAACCCTTTTCTAACCCGAATGTTTGGCCGTGTAAACGCATATCGGGATATCCCCATCAAAGCGTGTGTTCTGCGCATGCTCTGTTCGCAAGGAATCTTGGTCTTTTGAGTAGCGAGACGTCTTGTATGCACCAGAACACCGGAAGTAAACAACAAGTTGGGAGCAAAATGGCGAGTCGCGGCACAGCACCACACTTTTGGAGTGACGAGGAAACTAAAGCGCAAACAAACGCGGTCGCTATCTCTTCCGAACTGGGAAAAATGTTGTTGTTTTCATGGATACCGGAACAAGAGGAACCGTACCCCAACGTCCGCATTTAAATCGGGTTATGCAAGTTAGGGGTAACTCTTTCTATTTATGCTTGTAAACGGGTTATTCTGATCAACTCAGAAACCCGAATGTCGACCTTAACCCGATCATAACCCGGATATTGGCTGCATGTAAACGTACTCATGAAGCCTATTCCCTCCCTGAAAGTGCTAGCATTGATGGCCCATCCAGCACCTGTCAAATTGAAATGCCCCAAGTATTTATAATGTAAAGCTTTATTTACATCTAAATGAATGAGTTGCAAACAATTCACCAACCCGACATATTAAATTAGCATTGTTTAACTGCGTTTTTTGTCACTTCTGTGTTTGCTTCACCTCCGATAGCCAGATATTGCCTCTTTGCCCCCGCGCATGCACACATGGGCGTCTTGCCAAGCAAACAAACTGACATTCAGCTCTGCCAGCCGAGAGAAGACGGGCTGCGCTCACAAACAACAGGTCCATCAACTAAACCTTTTCCAAGAAGAACAGAACCAGACTCTAAACAGAACAACTCTGAGATTTGCAAACCACAAACAGAATGGAACCTTTTGTTTGTTACACTAGGCAGCCTGGCTCTGGCTTCGCTTCCTGTTAAGTTGCTGCAAGGCAAGAACACACCATTTGTGCGCCTTGAGAGGTATGCCCAGAGGCCAGAAAGACTTTCAGAGGACTTTGATAGATGGATGCATCAAGATGCGATTATTAAGAATGGGACGTTCACAATGCTAGGATGAGGTTTTTCCAGAATCATGTGTTTCAGTGGTGATTAAAATAAATGACTTTCGTGATAAAACGTGTAATTTATTAGTTGCGATAAGATGTAAAGAGCATTTCAAGCAATATGGCAAAAAACTGCCCCAGGAAAACATTTCCCACCCCACCTTTAACTGCATGTTTAGGTAGTTGCAACAGCTGTTTAAAATGAAACTGTGTGGGTATTCGATAAAACGGTGCAGCTCCTGTTAGTGGAATCAGCAGTAGTCTCATTATTTAACAGCAACACATGCAGAAAAAGGGAGGGAAAATGAAAACTGGAGGCTTTTTTTTAAACAGTTTCCAGTGAGTCAGCTAGTGGTCTGTAATAGTCTAGTTAATGACTACTTTCATGGTAGAGGAACATAAAAAAAGAACATCTCAATCCCAGTTTTTTCAAAACCTTTTAAAGTCGTTACCGCATTTGTGCTTTCAAATATCTAAATGTTGTTGATGATCTGTCTGTCTGACAGAAAATGTTTCATCACCCAGAATGTTTCACTTCTCTGGGTTCCCACGTGTTGATTTACGGGACGATGATGAAATTTAACTTCTTCCTGTATTTTTTCTTTATTTTCCTTCTCAGAAATTCAGACGGAGGGTACAAGAGTCCACCCAAGTCCTGAGAGAACTGGAAATTTCCTTACGGACCAATTATATAGGGTGAGTCAACTGTGTGGCGCTCGTGTCATGTGCTCCATTATATTAGATTTAAGGGAAAAAGTCAGACATACCAGACACCCGGAGACGCAGACGTCGACACTAAACACCACCACCCCCCACACTCCTATCTGCGCTCTGACCTAATATTACACCCAAAGCCTGCCATGTGGCGATGGAGAAAAGATGAATCGGTGGATTGTTCGGAGCAGCTGACACATGTACGGCCTCCAGAAGGAAAACACATTTCTCTGTCTGTGGTTTATCTGCACAGCTTTTCAAATCTGCAAGCCTGATGAGGTATTAATGTGGATTACACTAAAGAAATCAGGATTTCACAATAGATGAAAGAATTCAGGTATTCCAGGATGACAAGACTGAACGTGTGTCTGATTCTGAGCTGTGCAGTCAGCCTTAAGGAAAGATCAATATCTCATGGAAAGTTGCACATATCCTCCTGTTTCTGAATGCGAGTCTTTTTCTAAAGAATACAACGGTTGCATGACATCACTAATGAGACCTTATGCATGATGGCATCTTTAGAAACCAAACAGAAAACATGTTTGTTATTTAGGATGTAGTTAAGCAACCATTGTGAAAAACACACATTTTGGTGAAATTATGCTGAAAATAAAACACTGAAAAGCATAAAAATTCATTCAAACGGGACATCAGTTTCAGCAGTCTTATTACAGTTTCAGTACCTTCCAGAATGAGCCGTTTCAGGGCTTTGTCACTTTAAGAAAACAAGCTTGAACTGGTCACGCCCACCTTTCCCCTGCTCGCCATTAGCCAAGAAGTGACGATATAAGGGAGGGGCGCATGGTACAGCTTCTGCTTCTCCAGTAGCAGCTCACACTTGCCTGTGAGAGGTGGTTCTATTCTAATTTCCCTGTTTGTGACATCATAAACTGGGATTTTTTAAAACAGCTTGTTTGAAGCCTGATTTATACGCCTGTCAGCTCAGCTGCAGAGTCGCACTCGCGCATTGTCGTAGATGTTTTCCTTTCAGACTTCTCCGATGCTCGGGGAGTGTTGCAGAGCAATTCCCTGCCAGGAAAACGGAGGGCGTCAACTTTTCTGGAGGTCTCTGGTCCACAATAGTGTATTTACAATTGTGTTAATGTATTTCAGACATTTTAAGATGGACAAATTTGTCCCTCCTTCTCCTCCACCTCTCCATGCAGTCGCCACCTCTTTAAGTCTACATTTCATGTCATTTCCTTCCAGGAACTGAAGGGTTGTTGAGTGTCTTCGTACTCCTTGAGTCATGGGTGTGTTAATGGTTTTACTGTTTGACTTTTTCCTGCAAGATGTTCTTCAATCTGCTCTGTGTTTGCTGCTAGACATCTTCAGTACTATTTATTCTTCTGAAGAAGGGAAGCCTACGCTGTTGACAAAATGAAAGGAAGCGGCATTCTGACCAATCGCAGGCATACTCTCTATGTTGCTTTTGAAGGACACTTAAAAAATTGGGCATGTCGTTGTCAACCTCTGAGGGCCTGCTGCAGAGCACTAGCATCAAAGTATCATGGCACTGCGTATCTTCGTGTCCATGCAGACAGAGAAGAATACCACAGGGTATCCGCGGGTCCTTAAAAAGTCTTAAAAAGTCTTAAATTGGCTTTTCCAAAATTTAAGGCCTTAAAAATCCTTAAAAATGACAAACAATCCTTAAATACAGTTTACAAAGGTCTTAAATGACCAAAGACCCAATAAACAAGATTATTTTATTACTATAAAATTTTCGTGAATTTCTAGTTAGTGTTCAGCTTTTTTTTGTGTATGATGTTGGCGTAAGCGGAACCGTACACATGCAGTTGGTTGTGAAAGGGGGCTATTTTTATATGAGCACATTAGCTGGTTAAGCTAGTGGGAGCTTGTGCCATGGGGAAGGGCAAGTTTAATGGCTACTGGATGGCTAATCCCACGTTCGCGACGTGGTTAGCACCGGTTCCAGGCAATAGCCGGAAATTATAGCTTAAATTTGGTCAAAGTGGCCTTAAAAAAGGTCTTAAAAAGTCTTAAATTTGGCTCCCTTAAACCTGTAGATACCCTGATACCATAAATCCGGCTTTGGGCACATAGTTCCTAAAAACAAACTGTCTGAAAACAGATGGATAGATTTTTTTTCACGCTTGGAGTGTTCATAGGGGCAGACCCACATAAAAGATGCAAAAGTAAAGTTTAGCATGATAAGTCCCTTTTTTACTATTATTTTGAACCTGAAAGCTATGGTGCAGTCTCACAGATACCTCTTAAATCTGTTTATCTCAGTCACAACAAACAAGTTCGGGCTAGTTTATTCCTCCCAATACAGAAGTGTTTAGAGGATGAGGCTGCACACTCATAGTTGTTTATATTTAACCAAAATGCCTAAGGAAAACAAAAAATACAAAAAAAAAAAAAAACAACCTTGTGACAGGTGAGTCAAGTCCAGCTGAGACAGATCTTGTGGTTGAATTGAAGCCATTTAGAGATTTTTGTCCTTTTAAGACCTAATCATCACAAAGTAAAGCAGCTTTTTTAATGAAAGTTTTGAGAAAGATTTAACAGATTTATTTTAGATTTTGTGAAAAACCAGCTGCAGTTGGGCGGTCACAGGAGACCTGGACTTCCTTCCAAAGACCGAAGGATTCGACCAAGACGGCCAAAATATTTTTGCAGCAGCAAAAAAGCTGCCCAATCTAAACTATGTCTCCTAATCCTTCTGTTTTTTCTCCTTCCTTTCCTCCCACTTGCCGATTACTTTACTTCCATTTGTCTGCTTCACCCACACACTCACAAACGATCTCCCGTGTCTGACAACACCGTCTCTCTCACTCCGACGGAGTGTTTACACACCGATCGGATTCTGCACTTTAAACCAAAACACACACAACCCGGAGACGGACGGAGCTGCTGAATCACCGTTTCTAAGGATTCTCAGCAAACGTCATCTAGATTACACAAATAATCCAGCCCATCTAGATTAGACAATGAGGCGGAGGGACGTGGAGTGGCTGATGGTGAGGGAGCACAATGTCACCCAGTCAGATGGTGAATAATTGCTGCTGCTTTTCCGAGGTGAAGCTGGGAATTTGATCAATCATGGAGGCTGGGGATAATAGTGGGATTGTCTGGAACCCCCACTGTGTCCATCATGCTGCACTATGGTCACCAACATGTGGTGAATGGCTATATTGTTGTGTCCTGTGGTAATGACCACCATATGGACAGTGAGGCTACACCTCCATTTTATTTTTGGAGCTGTATCCCCGCCAGGCACCGCGCTACTGAACGCTCAATCACAGGCCGTCAAAAGGAGAGCCGATGAAAATCCTTTCTTTTACGGGTAGTGGCACCTTCAGCCAATGGGATTCAGTGAAATAAAATTCATGGTGCTTACTGGTAGAAAGGGGCGGAGCCTTTTCTTTAAAAGAGCTCTACTTTTTTTGTCCAGTTCAACAAAATAAAAGCATGTGGAGGCCTGAATGGGTGGCCCACTTCAGTCTTTTAAAGTAAAACGAGACATTTCTATCATCCCCTGGATTTGTGTGTGAGTGAGTTACTTAGTTAGTTAGTTAGTTAGTTAGTTACCAAAGCTCAGTTTAAGAGTTATGGTGTGAATTCACTTTTAGTTAAGGTTGTTAGGGTTGGGCATAATTCAGCAACAAAAAATGAATGGAAGTCAATGACAAGTCCCCACAAGTGTATCAATCCAAATGTGTGTGTGCCTCATTAATGTGCTGCTAGCTAGGCAGATGTAGACAGTTCTACTTCTTGAGGGCCATGTCTCTGTGCGTGTGAGTGTGTGTGTGCGCGCGTGCGTGCGTGCGTGCGTGTGTGTGTGTGTGTTCTACTCTGAGCCGAGACTCTTTGAATTCTGTTAAAGGGATCACGGCACACTTTTTGGCAAAGCTGAATCTGGATTCTGCTATCGTTTCATGTAAGCCCTTCGAGTTTTCATGCCGTTAGAAATAAGGGTGCCACTTGGCAATGAAGCTCCTCTCACAAATGTTTATATAGATATGTCATTAATTAATCGGTAAACACTTTATAAATCAATGATACATCTTTATTATGCTTAAATTAAGGGACAGAGAGAGATAAAACGGACCAGTTTCTTGACAAAGTGAGCTAAATCGGTCGCCTATTCATTTAATCTAGATTGATATATTAAACATTGTAGACGGAGTTACAACCTTGTAAGCACAGTTAGCATTTGTAAAATTTATATCCATGCATCCGTCTTCATCCGCTTATCCTGGGTCGGGTCCTGGGGGACGCAGCCTGAGCAGAGAGGCCCAGACTTCCCTCTTCCCGGCCCTTTGGGCCAGCTCATCTGGGGGAATCCCAAGGCTTTCCCTGGCCAACAGACATAGTCCCCGGTGAGGGGTCCAGGAGGCATCATAACCACATGCCACAGCCACCTCAACTGATTTCTCTCGATTTGGAAGAGCAGCGGGTCTACTCCGAGCCCCTCCCTGATGACTGAGCCTCTCACCCCATCTTTAAGGGAGAGCCCAGACACCCTGCGGAACAAACAAATTTTGGTCGCTTGTGTCCGCGATCTCATTCTTTCTCAGTCATATTTCCTTAAAACATTGTCTAACATGTAGCAGTAGTTTAGCTCATGGGATTGTTTTGACTAACGTGTTTAAAAGTGTCTCTGTAATATTTATATGTTGTATTTCCTTACTTGGTTCAGGTGGGTGAGGGAGTTCCTAAATGAGGAGAATAAAGGCCTGGACGTTCTGGTGGAGTACCTCTCTTTTGCACAATACGCCGTCAAGTAAGTCACTGCACAAAAGCCTGAACAACGACACTATTCTGCACAGCGGCTGACGTGTCTCCTCGCAGTGCCAGTGCCACCGTCGCGGCTGCCTGGCCGGCAGAGACAGAGTCCCTCATGGCCCATCGCCGACAGATTGTGTATTCTAGCAGCCGTATGCTGCAGCGTCTGTGTGATTGTCACTCTCCCATGCCCAGGCCAAAGAAACTCAGTCAAGTTTTTAGCACACCCCTTTACATTAACGTGTGTTATTATGGTCTGTCCGCTTTATGGACGCTTGGTTGTAAAACAGTGTTTGTGCAGCACATAAGGTCAAGGAAAAGACTTGCCTGTAAGCTAACACGGCTAAACGGCTGCCAAGCATAACAAAACGTTAGCTTCTGAATGGTTGTAGCCACTTTGGCTTACCCATTAGACAATTTGTTACTGTAATAAAAACACCTTGTTTTTTGGATATTTTGTTCTTTTTTAGACCTAGAGTTGACCATTTTCAAGAGGACAGAGTTAAACTCGTACTAACTTGCTCACGTTAATGATTTTAACCCACGCTAACTGCTCTAAAATGTGGATTTATTATCAATTATCTCTGCTTTAAAGGGTCCAAATAAAATTAGTTGTAAATAAATAAAAATCAAAAGTGTTAAGCCTAAATCCTAACTCCAGCTGAGAGTTGTCATTTTTATTCCACTTTAAAATTGAAATCCTGTTGCATTCGGTGCATCTATAAGATTAGAGGTCAAAACTCCCATTAAAGAGCAAGTCAACCCCTACCAGAGTCTAACTCCACTCCCATTTCATGTTTGAAAAATGCAACAAATGCTGTTGCCTGGCAGACCGAGAGGGCGGAGCCGCTAACAAATACACACACACACAGGCTCACGACATCATTGTGACATCATAATGTACCAGTTTACATCATAGCATACCTCTTAGCCAATAGCGGTGGCAGATTTAAATTAAAATACAGTGCAGAGTTTTTACCTGACAACGGTACAACACTGCCAGTTTTAGGCAGAATATTTAAATTTTAACTAAGATGCACTGAAGTGCCAAATTATTGACTACACGTGTCTGCAGCACGATTAGACACTCGTTTATTTAGTTTATCAGCAACAAAAAGTTTATTTGGGGGTGACTTGCTCTTTAAAGTCACCTCATCAGTAAAATAAAGAATGTTTTTATGGGTTTCTTTCCTGATTGTTTTTTTAATGACAAACATCAAATCTGTCACATGAGCCCATATATGATGGAGATTATTAATTTAAGGCATGATTTTGTGATAAATTGTTGGTTTCTACCAAAACAGAAGATAGTGTGTTGAATGTGACGTTTCCATGGTGATGCAGTTACGATGGCGACTGTGTGGAGAACAGCATGGACGCTGCGATGGATAAATCCAAACCCTGGAGTCGCTCCATAGAAGACCTGAACAAAAGAAGCACCTTGCCGTCTACCATCACCGGGAACAGCATCACCCGAGCTGGACGACATTCCACGATACGGTACGACAGATCTCGCTAAATGGCTCATTTGCAGCTTTTAACCCCATTTTCTGTCAGCGCTGGGTGATTATTTAGAGAAGTCACACTTTTCATATGACGCCTCAGCTGCCCCTTTGTGCAGTCACAAGGTCTGTAAGGCTGTAAATGGCTTAAGACAGGAGCGGGGTGGAAAAAGCTTTGTGTCCGGATGTTTGTTTAAGTCAGACTCATGAGTATGACACGCGACGGACAACTTTTCCATGTCACACAGACTTTATATATATATATATATATATATATATATATATATATATATATATATATATATATATATATATATATATATACACGTCTCTTTTGTTTTTAATTCAGTGCTTCATCTCACTGCAGTTTATTCTCAAGTCTGAGCTGATAAATGCTCTGAAGCACAAATCCCAATTATTCGTGCATTATTTCTCTAATCCTTCCCTTACTGTAGCGGTGCAGCACTTCTGTCGCCTCTAATCTTTTATTTTGAAGGGATTCGCACACAAAGAGCATTATTAAGTCAAAGGACCATGTGCCGTCTTGAGACCCTGGCACGCTAATCAAACGAGCCTTTTTATATAAATGGCAACAGTCCATGTGTTGGCTTTTACACTGTCGACTGTAGCTGTTTTAAGAACTTTTAGCTCTTTGTTGCTGCTGTGTTGTTTTGTAAAAGTTAAAGTGTCATTAGTCAACACACACTTGTGATATTCATCTCCGCACTTGACCCATCCCTGTGGGGTTTGGTGAGCTGCAGCTGTGGCTGCGCTCGGGAACTATTTGGTGGTTTAACACCTCCAATCCAACCCCTTAAAGCTGAGTGTGAAGCAGGGAGGCGCTGGATGTAAAGGATGCAAAGCCCTTTGGTCGGTCTTGTGCATTATAAAGAAGGATGGATTAGAGCGTTTGAAAAACAAAAGTTTTAAATGTTTGTGTGTGTGTTTTGCACATAAGCATGGTGTCCTGTGTGTGTTAATGCATGACCACAAATTCAGTTTTATTCATGCAAATTCATACAAATGTTAGAAGGATGCCGTTGACAATGAGCATTGACATTTCTGCACCTCTTTAATGTCATTTCCAGCTTTTCTGCTTCCGTTGGGGAGAGTTTCACCTATAAATCGATTAGTTTTGGCTGTTATTCTTGTGTAATGTTCAGTGACCGTCTCTTCTGTTTTGTCCCCCGTCTTCACCCATAGTCTTCGGCTCTTTTGTCTGCCACTCTTCAACAGCAGGCAGGTCGCAGCTCCGCTTGGCTGCTTCTACCACAGTTTCTAGCATCTCTCCTAAGACACACGCATAATGCAACAGGCCAGCCCTCACACATGCATTCTCATACACAGTCCCTCCACCACCACCCACTGCCTCATTGTACTTTATGTCTCCCTGCTAGAGCTGCCCAGTCTATTTGTCCTGCTGTCTGTGTCAGCGATGTGAATTATTCGCTCTGCCAGCCTGCCCCTGGGA
This sequence comes from Nothobranchius furzeri, assembly GCF_043380555.1. Taxonomy (NCBI): domain Eukaryota; kingdom Metazoa; phylum Chordata; class Actinopteri; order Cyprinodontiformes; family Nothobranchiidae; genus Nothobranchius; species Nothobranchius furzeri. The sequence continues at coordinate 18,303,465 of NC_091754.1, forward strand.
CTGAATTCTCCTTCCCTTGGAGCAAACGGCTTTTTCTGCACTCATTGTTCCCGCCTGTTTCTGTGTGGCTCCCTAAATGCCTTTCTGTGCAGAAGCTAGCATAGATTCTCCAACGGATCCATTAAAAATCAAACGCCAACATGAATCTAAAATAGTACTTCCAGGATGGGGAGGGATGCACCGAAATTAAGCGTTTGAGCCGATATCGACATCCGATATTAATATCGCTGTCATGGCCGATAACCAATATTTGCCGCTACCGATTCACACTTCTGAAACCAGAAAATTTTATATAGACTGAAAATAATGCAAGCAGATTTTGTGAATGTTTTACCTTATTTCTATAAAGTGGAATTTGCAATATGTTACACCCACACACACGCATGCACGCACGCACGCACACACACACGCACACATGTATGCTTCTGAGATTATTACCATCTCTGTCACAGAACTAAACCATTACACATCATCACCCCTTAAGGTTGGTTTATGCTTGACGCGTCCGCGAGGTCCGCATGGCTCCGCGCGGAAAAGTTGCGTCATTTTAACAACCACGCCCCTCCACCTCGCCTCCGCACGGCCCAGAATTTCTGCAACGCGCACCTCGGAAAATTTCTAACCACACGGACAGACGGACGCGGAAAAACACGGCGGACCGGCAAGAACTAGTATGGCAGAGGTTCGTAAATACAGACATTTGTATGATTCAGCTCTCAGAGATCACCGTGATCAACATGTTGTTAATAATTCTTGGAGAGAAATAACTCGCACTGTCGGAAAAGACGAGGACGCTGTTAAAAATGCTGAAATGCCATGTTGTAAACAGTAATTTCTACTTCTACTACGGTGTAGTGTTGGATGCATGCCGTAGAGCTCCATGCTGCCCCGTTCAGTTTGGGAGAATATTGGCTCACCGCAGAGACGAGCCGCACAAACCATAAACGCTGCGAGTTGTGAAGCGCGTTCCAGCCGCGAGCCGCATCACCGCGCGGAAAGTGAATGCGTCAAGCATAAACCAAGCTTTACCCTCTGATACACAAACGGAAACAAGACGGAAAAATTATCAGTTGTTGATACCGGCCCAGTTTTACTTATCGGACCTTATTGATACCGACATATTGTGCATCCCTACTCCAGGATTTGTAATCGTTAATTTCCATTATACAGAATTTGTTTCCCTTTGTGCTTTTTTATGTGGCTTTTAACCACAGAAAACACAAAAACAGACAATTTCTTGGAGCCAAGCTAAGTTTCACCTCTGTGTCCTCTTCAAACTGCCATCTCAAAGGACACTGAGCACGCCGAGCTGTCCCAACTGTTCCCAAATGAGACGGTATGTCCAAGAGTTAGACAGTAGATGTGTTAGTCCTGCACCTTATAGCCTGTAGTTTTAGCTCCAGTGTTTGTGTGTATTATAGACTCCATTTGTAAAAGACACAGTTGTCATCACGTCTTCTATCAGAATGTTAAAACACTGATTCAGGCCAAGGTTATGCAATCATATCAGCTGTTTAATATAAAATGAACTTTGTGCTCCTTCTACTTATTTCTGCTGCAGCCTAATTTGAATGTTGATTCATTCGGAGGAGAAAAACCCTGGAAAGAAGTCGCCTGAGATTATTTTCACATCCCTG